>NC_142643.1:8805378-9108409 GCF_053813885.1 Theobroma cacao
AAAGTGATCTGCATCAAAGTTGTAGCTCTGCCTCTTAGTTTTCCAATGGTCTAAAAATCATATCATTTGGAGTTTTGTTGCGAGAGCTATGCTCAAAATACCACATGTATGGATTGGGTCTAAACTCCTTAAATACCTTTCTTCACCCAATTAAGCCTTATTCTTCTAGAATTCTACAAAAACATAAAAACTAATAAATAATAACTAAAATAAGATAAATAAACATAAACTTAACATAAAAAAACATAACTTAAAAAATAAACTAATAAGAAAAAATAACCAAAAATAACTAAATCCTAACCTAACCTTAAGAACTTAGCTAACTTTTAAGAACAATTTGAGATAAAAATAATTTCATTTCAAAGAATTATCACACCCCTAAACTTAAGATTGTGCCAGTCCTCGAGCAAAAGAAAAGAAAATAAAGAAGCTTAAAAACAACTTTTCAAGAGATAAAAATTCACCAAGTTATGCTTTCCCAATTTTTCCTTAGAAATTATCTCACAATTCTAACTTAAGGTAAAATATAGATAATATTCAAATTCATGTATCAATTCAAATGAAAGCTCACTTTCGAATGGACTTTCTTTATGTATGTGTGAATAATCTTTTACAAAGAATATGATACAATTTGGATTGGTTTATACTAAGTCCAATAGTAGATTAGTACTAGGATCCCATAAGTTTGCTTGTAATCTCTCTCTCCACTATTGTAGACTAATACTTATTCAAAGATCATTAGGTCTTTATTATGCTTGTAATGTAAGGCTAGGGTCTAGGTATGATAAAAGATAAATTTAGACTTAGATTTGTCCTAAGCACTTAATCAATCTAGGACCTATAAAGTGCTCAAAATTTTCTTTATAGCACCCCCAAACTTGAAATAAACTTACAATTTATTTCTTTTTTTTTTGTTTTTTATACCCCGTAAACTTATTTTTGATAATTATGAACAAGGGGTAAATTTCTAGCACCCATCACTTTCTTTTTTTTAATCAGTCCACCTTTCTCCCTCGATTTAATTTTAAGCTTGAGATATTTCCTAGAAAGATTAAAACACTTAAAGGTAAAAGGTTCAAAATTGGAAATAAATAAAAAGGCTTAGGCTAATATGTAGTTACAAAGAAACGGAAAAATAGGCTCAAAAAGGGTTACTAAGTGTAAATATATATTAGGGTAGGCTCGAAAAGGCTTAAATGGTATAAAGATGGCCTAAATCATCTCCTATCCTAAGTTATCTAAGATTTTGCCTCAAGAGAGAATCAAATAAATTCTAGAATCCTTGACTTCATTATACTTTTATTAACATAAACTTTTCTAAATCACATGATAATTCTAAGGCAAAAATACAGTGCTCAAAGTATTGGAAGTCACATTTTACCATGAAGCTATCACAAGAATATCAACATAAATTTAAATCATACCCATATTCTTCCCAAAAGCCAAATCGTAAACTAATCGAAATATTATCCTAGGATAGGGAAAAATAGTACACACGGTGTCAAAATATCTCCAGATTTTATGCTAAATAAACATGTAGAATAATGAAATAAAAATAAGCAAATAAAGATAAATAAAGACGAACAACTTAAAAGTAAATAAAGGCATAAGATAAAATAAAGACACCCCCTTAAACTTAAATGTCCCCAATGTTTAAGAAAAGAGAACAATAAAAATAAAATAAAGAAAAACAAAAACTCTAGCAACTCTAGCAACAATGGTGGGATCATCAAGCAACATAAGGAAAGTGTCCATATCCATGCCCACATGTTGTGCATAAGCTCTCATCATTTGCTCAATTGCATTAAAGCATTGTGAATGATGATCCATGCAAGTCTCAAGTCTCTTCATCCTTTACGCCATGGGCAAAACTGGAAGACGTGATGTTCATGGTCTCTTAGTTGATGAACTACCTTTAGCAGTTGTCAACTTTTGTTGCATAAATTTTTCCATTATTCCATCATCAATTGGACCCTTAGGATAAAGTAACTCTTCCCTAGAACCATATTCCACACCAGCTTTCTTACATGATTTTGTAATCAAAAAGGGAAACCAAATACCCTCATAAGGAGTATTAGTATATCTAATGATATTGAGGTAGATCAAAGAGCCAATATTAATTTCTTTACCAATTAGAATACAATAAAAGCAAGATAGCTCAATCCTTAGTGATGTTACTCACATGCTTAATTGAAAGCAATCTAGTAGCAATAAAATAGAACCAACATTTGTAGGCACCATAAAGCTTGTTGCTTTTAAAAAACAAATGCAATCCTTTACACAATTTCCACTCCCTATTACCTTTACACAAGTAATCAATTATCTCCTCATAATTCAACTCAAAAGTAAAATATTCATCAATCAAGTCATCAGGAATTTCAAAATAAGCATTAATAGTATTAGTTGTAAAAGACACAAATTTACCATGAACAAGAACAGACTCATTATGATGCTCCTTTACATTAGCATAAAATTCTCTAATTAAAGGCATCACGACTACAAGTAGTTGTTCACAAAATGTAGTCTACTGCTTAGAAAGAATAATTAGATTAACATTTGGAAACCAACTTTCACTAACATCATATCCTCTCTCAAGCACCGGAGTTTTATAAACTACCTCCTCATTATATCTCTTTTCAGCATCAACAGAAATAAATCTAGTACTATCATAAGAACTACTAGCACTGGCTCTAGCTCTTTTCGGTGACATATTCAATAAATCAAACTCCAAACAAATAACCAAAACTCAAAATCCAAATAAATATTTAAACAATTGATCACCAAGAATTTATCAACTCAAGCAGTAAAAATCCCACAATCCATAATATCACAAAGCATAATATCTTAAAAATCACTAATGTAGGAAAGTGTGCTTATTTGAGCAGTCAAGACCAACTGTTGAATAGTTAAAGGGCAAGAGAAGTTTGGTTAGGATTTGAAGAAAAAATTGTAAACAAAAGGAAGGGAAAAAATTTTTACAGAGAGAAAGAGTAGGTGGCTAATGATGCAAAAAGGAAAGAAAAGCGGGGTATTTAAAGCAAGGCTTAGGTTTTTTTTTTTCAAAGCCTGGTTGGGCACAATGACACACCACCTAGGTGCTGCCACACCATGTCAAGTTCGGGGCACCGTGGTGTCGAAACACCCCTTGATTTGGCAGACTTCTTAACTCTGGGTGCCATGAAGCTTACCTTACAGTGTTACGGTACTCGTGTGCATTGCGAATTGGCGTTTTCTTGACACTAAGGCAGCGCAGCATTCTTTTTATAGCGCTGTAACACTTATGCCTTTTTTTTTTTGAAATAAGGGGAAACCTGCAAAACCAATGGAAAACATTAGTACTTAATCATTAAATGAAAGAAAAATAGAAATAAATAGACTAAGTTTAGAAAACTTGGGTTGCCTCCCAAAAAATGCTTTTTATAGTCATTTGCTTGACTATCTCTACTTCAAATCGTACACAAGAAATGAATTGAGGATGTTTGATGATTAATTCCACATCCCCTATAATGCTTTAGTCTTCAGCCATTGACTTTGAATGTCCGACCATTGTTTACCACTACTTTTATTGTGCCATGTGGAAATACTTTAGTGACCGTGAATGGCTTAGACCACATGGATTTAAGCTTTCTTGGAAATAATTTCAAGCAAGAATTGTACATTAACAAGTGCTGGCCATGTGTGAATTGACATTCAACTATCTTATTGTCATGCCACTGTTTTGTTTTATACTAGTCGAGTTTGGCATTCTTATAGACTTGAAGTCGAAATTCATCAAGTTCATTCAATTACAGAAGCTTTTTCTCACTAGCTGCTTGCATATCAAAGTTTAGCTTTTTAACGGCCCAATTAGCATTGTGCTCGAGCTCTACCGGGAAGTGGCAAGCTTTGGTAAAAATTAACTTATATGGAGACATGCTAATTGGAGTCTTGTAGGTTGTTCAATATGCCCAAAGTGCATCATTTAAGCTTATTGCCCAATCTTTCCTTGATGGACACAATATTTTCTCCAAGATCCTCTTGATTCCTTTATTAGATACCTCCGCTTGGCCACTTGTTTAAGGTTGGTAAGTAGTTGCAACCTTGTGTTTAACTCCATATTTTGTAAGAAGTACTTGTTGCAAAAGTGACTACCCTCATCACTAATGATTGCCCTTGGAGTGCCAAATCAAGTGAAGATATTTTTCTTCATGAAATTCATCACTACCTTGGAGTCATTAGTAGGAAAAGCTACTGCTTCAACCCATTTGGAAACATAATCCATTAAAAGTAAGATGTATTTATTGTTGTATGAATATATGAAGAGATCCAAGAAGTCAATACCCCATACATCAAAGATTTATACTTCAATGATGGTGTTGAGAGGCATCTATTGTCTTCTTGAGATATTACCAACTCTTTGACACTTGTGACAATGTAAAACAAAATAGTTAGCATCTTTAAACGATGTAAGCCAATACAAACCTAATTGAAGAACCTTAACAATAGCTCTGTTTCTTCTAAAGTGCCTCCATAATATGAAGAATGGCAACGCTGAAGTATGCTTTGAAATTCTTTCTCTAAGACACGTCTTCTAAAAATCTAGTCTTTATAATGTTTAAACAAGAAAGGCTCATCCCAAACATAATTTTTAACATCAAGCAAAAATGTCATTTTTTGATGAAAATTTAAATTAAGAGAAAGAATATTACTTGCCAGGTAAGTCACAAAATCAACATACCAAGAAGGGGATTTCTTACCATTTTAGAGAAGTTGTTCATCTACAAAAGTTTCCTTGATTGAGGTTGATTCTGCACTTTAAGTTTCATTCTCCAATCTAGATAGGTGGTCTGCCGCTTGGTTCTCTGTTCTTTTTCTGTCACAAATTTCCAATTCGAACTCTTGTAGCAGAATAATCCATCTTATCAGTCTTAGCTTAGAATCCTTCTTGGCAATCAAATACTTGATTGCTAAATGGTTTGTATAGAATATCACCTTTGTCCCAACTAAATAGAAGCAAAATTTTTCAAAAGTAAAGACTACAACTAAAAGCTTTTTTTCTGTTGTGGTGTAGTTCTTTGTGCCTTATTCAAAGTTCTACTAGCATTATAAATTGAATGAAACTTTTTTTTTCCTTTGACCTAAAACAACACTCACCACATATAATTACTTGCATCACACATGAGATAAAAAGGGAGATTCCATTTTGGAATTATAATGATAGGTGCAGTAATCAATCTTTTTTTTTAATTCATTAAATGCCTCAAGGCAATCATTATAAAATTTAAATGGCACATCTTTCACTAAAAGGTTGAAAAGTGGCTTCGAAATCTGTGAAAAGTCCTTGAAAAATCTTCCATAAAAACCAACAAGGCCAAGAAAACGTCTAATAGCTTCGATATTTGTTAGAGGTGGAAGCTTTTCAATGGTCTCAATTTTTGCCTTATCTACCTCAATGCCTCTCCTTAAAATTCTATGTCCAATAACAATGCCTTATTGTACCATGAAATGGCATTTTTCCTAATGCAGCACTAAATTTGTTTCCTCACATCTTTTAAGTACCTTGGCAAAATTCATGAGACAATCCTCAAAATGTAACACCCCGTACTTTGCTATGTTGACTAATAGAACTTGTTGGATACCAATTAAGGTTAATTAGAGTGTTTAAGAGTGATGAAGGGTGGAAGGAATATTCTAGAGTAAAATATTTCGCACGTGAAGCAATAGTAATTAAATAATAATATTTTTATTGAGGATGAATTAATGAAATAAAAAGTGATTTGGAAGTGAATCGAGGCATAATAAGACGTTTGGGTGATAAGGAGACAAGTGAAAAATTTTGGAATAAAATAATATTTTATAAATAAAATAATATTAAAATATTAATATTTTATTCAGTATTGAAATTTTTCATGAAGAAGGAGTATATAGTCAATCTAAGGGGGGAAGAAAAAGAACGAGGAAATTTTGAAGAAAAATGACGTTAATGGGGCCCGCGTGTCTTTATTAAATAAAACTAGTGTGGGTAAGTAAATATTTAAATATCGCGGTGATACGCGTTGAAGCATAAACTTGATATTTTATTGGTACAAGTGTTAAGGTGGAAAAATAGAAAGAAATTGGAATTAAAAAATTGTGGGAGGATACAATTGAAAAGGGCGAAAACCTTGGAGGGTAAAATAGTAATTTTGTCATTAGTTTGGTCAAAGCTTCCAAAGGAAGCTTTGACTCTTCATTCTTATCCCATGGCCAGTTCTTATCTCCACCCACAAGATATTTTCTTTTTCACCTTCATGCTTCCATGCCATTTTCACCTTACCACCATGCATTTGAAAAGAAAAATAGAGAGAATCAGCCAAGGAAATAAACGAGAGGAAAGTGAAAGGCTTAGGTAGTGAGTGATTCAAGAGCAATTGAAGGAATATCAAATGGGTTTCAAGATTCAAGAGACATAAGGTAAGAATTTTGATTTTTAGCTTGAGAAATTTTTGGAAATGAGTTGATATGTGTAAGTATTTTTGTGGCAGATATGGTGGCCATGGGTATGAGGAAATTGTGAATTTTGTTGGGTGAAATCCAAGCTAAAACCAAGTGGTAAGCTTAATGCTACAATTTGAAGTTTATGATTAGTTTAACATAGTGAGAATGATTGTGTTCAATATGTAGTGTTATGGTGATGTCATGGTTATGGTTGGAAAGCAATTATATTAATTGGAAGCTTGGAAAAAAATGGATTGTGTGGATATGTGTTGTTAGGAAAGGCTTAAAAGGTTATGGATGCTAGTGCGTATGAATGAATATTGATGTTATGCTTGGTGGCAACATGCAAATGAGAATAGTAGTACATGTAGACTTAGAAAATGTTTGATGGAAGTGAACTTATAGTTGCTACCATATGCTAGGTTATTGTTGTGGAAATGATGGTTGAACTTGATAAATATCCTTAAAAAGGATTAATATATGTATTAGACTCATAAATAAGTTGCTGGTAATTATAATTTAAAGAATTACGTAAGCAAAGGATAAAGGTAACTTTGGTAAAAATGTGTTAAGATGTATATCAATATGCAAGGTTAAGTGAGGAAACGTGGTGATTCTAGCATAGTATGAGTTATTAACATGATGGTAATGTTTGAATAAGGAGGAAAATGGGAATGATAAACACTAAGATTATTGAATTTGGATTGTTGCTAGGAAGTATATAAGTAGAAAAGTTTTTCGTGGTGGCATGTTGAGTGAAGTAACGAGTGACCGGCAAGTAGAAATAGCAAGATATGAACCCGAATCAATAGTGACGAAGCATCTCACTATTGTAAAGTGAGCAGCGGGTGCCTATTTCAAAAATTTCCATAGCTATATAATGTTGTACGTTTTGTAAACATTGCCATATTTCATTAAATGTAATTGTGGAAAGCATGAGCTGTTAGCTTCGATAGGCGATTTCTAAATGGATTTATAATGATTTATACACTGTTATTGTGGAAAGCATGAGCTGGTAGAACTCGTAGGAAATTGTGCATGCAAGTTGTTTTGAAAATTGTTTTGGATATATCTATAGATGATCTATATACGTAAAGTGTTTTAGAAACTAGGAAACAAGCTTCTAATACTATTTTGCATTCAAAATCTGTGCTTTGTATTTGTGGGTGATATGCATAGTTTAAATGAAAGAGTTAAATGATTTAAAATGCAAGTTTTGAGCACTAGTTTTAGTCCGATCTTTGAATAAGAGAATACACCATGCCTTTTTATGTGAAAAGTAATTTGAAAGGTTATTGAATCTTGTTTTCAAATAGTTTTAAGCAAAAGACTTGGAAACCTCGATTTGAGTTTTGAAAATGGTTTTGACAAACCAAGTGCGTCAAGAGTAGGCCCGCTATCACTTTGGTTAATTGTGACCCTCGTGCACGAGTGAGCTTTAGCTAGAGAACCTTTGGGTCATCGACGGGCGGTTAAGCATGGCGAGGGCCACGACCTATGATATGTATATGTGGCTAGGCCACAAGTGGTCCGGTGGAGTGAGACTCTCAGATGTGAGCGATTGCGACCGCTTGATTCTCCGATGTCGACCAATATCGTGGAGATTGCCATGGCTATGGGAATCCGGTGGAGTAAGACTCTTGATCTGTTTTTACGTGGAAGTGGGTCCATGTGTTGATATTATACTTTTTCACTCAAGAGCCTTGTGAGTTTTCAATGCGTACTCTCATGCATGGTGGAGAGTTAAGATTTTCTCTGTAGCTCTCATTATTTAAATAAAAGCTTTCAGTGCTTACTTGACAAACATGAGTTGATTTAGGTGGTTGTACACTTTGATTTCTTTACATGCCACATATTTTGGGAGCGTAGTTACTTTTTTACTGTATTTCAAAATTTGATGGCAATGATGGTTCCGGTGAATGAAACTTTTTCTGTTACACTTATTTTCGGCACTGTTTTGCCAAAGAAAGCATTGTATTATGATTCTACGATATTATATTTACAAGGCACAAATATCCTCCTTGTGGTTTGGTTTATAAGATTTGCATTTTATATTCTGGTTTTATCATTCAAATGATTTGCTTATTGCTTGTTTCTCATCTACTCTCTGCTCACGGATTCGATGATCACTGAGTTTGTGAGACTCACCCCTTTATTTCCCTTTTGCAGATAGTGATTGGCCCAGCGTGCTATCATCGGCACTTATGGTCCATCGCAGATAGGTAAAGGCATCTCATAGCATTTTATTCCAAGTCACTCCATTGCTAGAAGTTGAGTCGTAGCACTTTGTTTATTTAATTGTAAATGGATAGTGGCCTGGGTATAAGTATTAAACTGGAGACTTTAGACCTCATTGTATATACTTATGATTATATGTTTTAAAGATTGAATTGATTATTATAATTATGGTTTAAGTTATGATATGAAAGTATATGGTTTAAGCACTAATAGGGATTGGTGAACGAGTATAGTGAATTATCGGGAATCTCTAATAAGCAATTGCTTAGGTCTTCTGGGCTATGCCTATTAGGCCTATGCGCCGATCATGGCCTTGGATTTGGGCTGTGACACAAAAGTATTCTGAAGATAGAAAAATCATCTATGAATACCTTTAAATATTTTTCCACCATATTTATGAATTTGGATATCATGCATATCTGGAAAGTGACAGAGGTATTACATAATTCGAATGGCATTCTTCTAAAGGCAAAGGTACCATAGGGACATGTGAATGTAGTCTTCCCTTGATCTTCAAAGGTAATGGCAATTTGATTATACCCAGAGTAGCCATCTGGGAAACAATAATATTCTTTACCAACCAATTAATCTAGCATTTGATCAACGAAGTGAAAAGGAAAGTGATCCTTCCTTATAGCTTTGTTAAGCTTACGATAATCCATGCAAACTCTCTATCCAATCATTGTTCATGTAGGAATCAGCTCATTGTTGTCAATGTAAACCAAAATCATTCCTCCTTTCTTTGCTACACATTGGACTAGCTTTACCCAAGTACTATCAGAGATTGAATAAATAATTCCAACATCCAACCACTTAATGATTTCTTTCTTGACTACTTTGTTCGTGATTGGATTGAGCCTTCTTTTATGTTCAATGGTGGCCTTGTGATCATCTTCTAGAAGGATTTTATGCATACAAATGGAAAGGCTAATTCCCTTGATATCTGTAGTGGTCTATCTTATAGCTTTCTTGAATTCTCTAAGTGTCCTTAAAAGCTTGTCTTTTTTGCAATTTAGTTAGAGACAAAAAACTAATAATTAGAAAAGTGGAAAAGTTTCCAAGAAATACATACCTCAAATATGTTGGCAAAGGTTTAAGGTCCAAAATAGGTGGTTCTTCAATGAAGGGCTTAGAAGTTGGAATTAATGAAGCTGAAACATCTTAAGACTCAAATTGATGATTAATTTTAAACCTTGAGTGAACATCTAACAAATTCGAATATTCAAGAAATTCATGATCATCCGTATCAAAATTAGCAACTAGACATGTTTCAAGTGGTTCATTGGGATATTCTTCTAAAAATGCCTTATTTGTTAGACTATTTACTACATTCATAGAAAAACATTCTTTAAAATCCATTGGAAATTTCAAAGTTTTAAAAATATTGAATGTTACCAATTGGTCTTGAACTCTCAAGGTAAGTTCACCTTTTTCCACATCAATTAGGGCTTTAGTTGTTACCAATAAAGGTTTTCCAAGGATTATTAGAATTTACTTATCTTCCTCCATGTCAAGAATTATAAAATCAACTGGGAAAATAAATTTGTCAACCTTGACAAGAACATCTTCAATGATTCCTTTTAGGTAAACATAAGAAGGATCAGCCAATTACAATGTAACAAAAGTTGATTTGCATTCCCTCAAACCAAGTTTCTCAAAGATTGATAATGGCATCACATTGATACTTGCACCCAAATCGTTTAATGCTTTAGCAAAGAATAAATCACCAATAGTGCAAGGAATGGTAAAGCTGCCAAGATCCTTGAGTTTCGATCGTAATTTATTTTGGAGAATTTCACTACATTCTTTTGTCAAAGTAACAGTCTTGAATTCACCAAATTTTCTTTTCTTGGAAAGAATGTCTTTCAAGAATCTGACATAGCTTTGCATTTGTTCCAAGGCTTCTACAAAGGGAATATTTATGTGGAGTTTCTTAAAGACATTGACAAAATTCTAAAATTGATTTTCAAGCTTTTGCTTTTGCAATCTATGTGGGAAGGGTGGTGGAGGATAATTTGCTTGAGCGTTCACTTGATTTTTAGTTTTCCCATCCTCTTGCTTTTTAACTTCTTTTCTCAACAATTACCTCTTCCTCATCACATGCTCTATTGATTCAATTGATTTCTCACTTAACCGTTCAACTTCTTTTCCATTCCTCTAAGTGATTGTTTTACATTGCTCCTTAGCTTTGGGATTGGCTTGGTTATCACTTAGCAATGCACCTCGAGGCTCCTATTAATGGTGTTGGCAATTTGTCCTATTTGAGTTTCAAGATTGCAAATTGATGCTACTTGATTCTAAATGATGGTGTCATTCTTTGTCATGTAGGCATCAATCTTTGTCATGAATTGCATGAACATTTCTTCCATAGTAGGCTTTTTCTCGAAGACAAGAGGTCTTGCTTGTGGTAGAAAGCCAAGAAGATTGTTTGGCCTTGGATTTGAAGGTCTTGGGTTATTATTCCATGAAACGTTTAAGTGGTTCCTCCAACCAAGATTATAGGTATTGGAATATGGGTTATTCGACTGCTAATTGAAGTTTCCAACAAACTAAACTGATTTACATTTAGATGGACATTGATTACTTGAATGGTTATCTCCACACAGGTCACAAGTTATAAAGGAGTTTTGGACAGCGTTAAGTAACCTAACCAACTAAATGGAAGACTAAATCATCTGATTATAAGCAGGCTTGATCTCAAAATTGTTTGCATTGACAAGAAGTCTTCTAATGCTTTGGTGCAAGCTTTGCAAAGGGGGAACAACAGAATCCCACAGAGCTTTGTTCTCCTCAATAATCTGAATGCTAGCATTGTTATCGTGATTATTATTATATTCAGCCATTCTTTAGTTTATAGTTTGAACTTGAAAATTTTTCCTTCGACGTCTTCTAAAGTTCTTTCTATCTCTAGATCAAAAAGAACAAGATTTAAGTTTCTCCTTTGCATACAATGATTAAAGATACCTGAAAACTAGAAAAATAAATAAATAAATAAATAACATAAGGTTTGAATTAAGACTAAATTTGCTTGGTATTAGTATTAGTAAAAATTCTAGAAAACAGTTCCTTGGCAACGACACCAAAATTTTGTCAGTTAAATTATACCTACGCAAGTATACATATCGAAAAGATAATATATTAGCAAGTAGAGTATCGATCTCTTAGAGAATTATTTTAAAAAGTTACTTAAGTACTAAAATTAAAACAATTCAGTTTTATTCAAACAATAAAAAAATTAATAACAAATTAAGCTTGAAAAACTACTCAATTGAACTAATTAACACTAATAATCAAAGCAAGAAGATAATTGAATAAAGATCAAATTCGAAAAAGCCTAGTATTACAATATCCCTCGCACTTCATTTAAATCTTACCTTTCTCTCTGAACTTAATCCAATGGGTTGAATATCTAACCTAGAGTCCTCAATTATTTATAATGCTCTCCCAAGTCTCTAATAAAAATATATACTTTGACCAAAACACTATATTTCTATGTGAATCGAAATTAAAATAGACTCATTAAGTTCAAGCTCTAATTTTGGCTACATATGGCATATAGTTATGTTCATATCCTATACATAAATCAATTTATTTATTCAATCAAATAAATATGATTATATGTTATTCCAAATTTAGTCTACACTAAACTCCCTTTCCCAAGTTTGTTTAGTTTCCTAGATCAATTTAATTGGTGGCCAGTTAATTAAAAAACATTAAGAACAAATTGGAATAAACAATTTTATCCCATTGAAAATAAGATACATAAATATTTTAACTACATGTGAGTTCAATTGCAATCCTTAAAAATTAATTTAACTACTCATAGTTGCAAATATAAGTAAAAACATATGAAGTTTAGCCATCAAGAGTAACAAGAATAATAAAAGCTAAGGAAGAAGAAAATAAATTAAGTTTTGTAGCCTTGATCTTCAATGTTCAACCTTAACTTCTAGCTTCTTGAATCTCTCTCTAGATTTCTCCTCAATATTTGTGGCTAACTTTCCCTTAAGCTAACATTTTATAATCTATCTTAACCTAATTCTATCTAAGCTAAAATATTTTAGCCTAAACACTCTTAATATGGGTTTAGAATATGTGTAGAGCCTAATAGGGACTTAGTCAGCCTGTAGCCTGCTCATTTTCGCTTTGCTTCTTCAAGTTTTCTAGCTCGATGCCGCGACACACCCCATTTAAGCTACAACGCTCCATTGGTCTCATGTATTCTTCTTGTTAACTACTGCACTCTATCAACTTCCAACATGATTTTCTCCATCTTTAAGGAAGAAATGGGCAAAATGATCTTCATCAAAGTTGTAGTTCTATCTCATAGATTTCCAATGGTTTAAGAACTATATCATTTAGAGTTCGGGCACGAGAGTTATGCTCAAAATACTGCGACATGAATGAACAATATCTGAACTCCTTAAACACCTTTCTTCACCCAATTAAGCCTTATTCTTTTAAAATCCTACAACAATGTAAAAACTAATAAATAATAACTAAACTAAGATAAATAAACATAAAATTAGCATAAAATAAAGTAACTTAATAAAAATAAACTAATTAGAAAAATAACTAAAAATAACTAAATTCAAAACTAAACTCAAGAACTTAGCTAACTTTTAAGAACAATTTGAGATAAAACTAATTCCACTTCATACAATTATCAACCAGCAAAGTCACCATACCCACCATGCCTATTCGCCATACTTAGTTAGTAAAATCCTTCATGTCGTCATTCATTAATAAAAATCTCTGTCTCTTGAGATTCCTTAATTTAGAAAACTTGGTCACAATTTGGATGTGATGTATATTGAGTGTAAAGTCTTTGAAAATATTTTTGTGCACAATGACAGATGTTAAGGGAAAGACCAAAGATAGCATAAAAGCACAACAAAATTTTGAGGTGTATTACGAGTGGCCAGAATTAGAATTGGTTGAAACAATGGGAAAAACAGTTGTTTGTGCATGGGTGAAATATTTGAAATTTTAGGTGATTTTGCATTGAACATAGCTTGGTATATTAATGAGATTGAATGCAAAATTTTATGAGATGAAAAGTCATGATTGTCACGTTTTTATGCAACGGTGGCTTTCAATTGCCTTCCATGATCTACGGCATAACTCAATTTGGGATGTAATGACTAAGCCATCTCATTTTTTTAGATATTTGTGATAAAATAAAATACATTTACATCATATGAAGGCATTGAAAAAAATATGAAGAAACTATATGCAAACTAGAAATTATTTTTCCTCCCGATTTCTTTGACTCTATAGAGCATTTTTTGATTTACTTACCTTATGAGGCTATGGTTGGTGGATCTATTCATTATCAATGGGTGTATCCTTTTGATAGATATTATGGTTCAACATCTTCTATTTGTTTCCACTTAGTACATAGCTATAGTTTAGGGCATGTCTAATTTAAGTTTATTTCTATTATGATGCTTAGGTTTTTGCATTATCTCAAGAAAAAAGTGAAAATTCAAGCATTTGTTCAAAGATCTATATGTGAGGCATATATTATTCATAAAATATGCTTGTTTTGCTCTTTGTATTTTGAACCCACTATATGAACGAGCTTTAACCACATGTTGCATAATGATGATGTGGGAGATATAGAATCTATGGTTTATCTTTCAATTTTCACTTATCTTAGGCAAGCTTTCGATCCACAAGATAATTCTCAATTTCTTAAAGAAGACGAGTATTTTGCTGTAAAAATATATGTTTTAATGAATAGAAAAAAGATACTCCTATACATTGAGTAAATACCATTAATTATAGCCTAAGCGTTAATGGTTAATATAATAATTATCATAACTTGTATTTGTTGCTTACAATGATTAGATATTTGACGAAATGGTGAAAAGAGATGTTGGGAATACATTGAAAGATGAATTAGAGAAAGTATGTGACACAAGATTTGAGAAAAAGTTTAAACAATATGTAATCATATGTCTACAACAGTTGCATTTTGAATAACAAATATCCATTACAATTCATTTCAACCATACACTTTCATAAGTTGTAGATCATTGGGATGAAATTGATTCACGTATCTTGGAGATATCTCACAGCCTAAGATGTGTCGCAAAGTGATACAAAAGTTACTTTGTCAATGGTTTCAAGTTCCACATCATAGACTATGGTTAAAATCATAAGACAATGAGTAATAGAGTATGAGTCAAAGGGAGTTGTTACAAAAATTACGATCATTACTTTTATGGTATCTTGGTAGATATCATAGCATTGGAATATTTTGGTTTTAGGAATAAAGTTGTGTTATTTAAATGTCGTTGATTTGACACTAAAAAGGTGTTAAGGTATGGGTAAAGACAATGACTACTGGGGTATCCAATTCATGGTTTATTTTCTCTTTTTAAATGGCTTTTCACTTGTTTTTAACTTACTTTTTCAATCCAAACTCTTATGTGATTTTTTTTTTTGAAAAGAACTAGACCATTTTTATGCTACATCTTGTTATTGATAAATCAACTGAGAGATCAAACTAACAGTCAATTAAATGAGTTTGAAAACAACATTATTTCAAGGATTTGAAGGAAGATTGATGATTACTTAAAAATTCATGACTATGTCAAGGTTTTGGTTTATGCAAAAGCTCTTCCCTTTTGGCTTGTCCCTTCCCTTGTTTGCTTACTAAGTTTTATAACTCGCACACAAAAGATGAACTTGTTTATGCAGATTAGTAGCTTGCTTACTTGGCTTGATGCCTTATGGAGGAGACCTTTAGCTTATACTTGGTGGGTGTGCTAGAGCCCTTCTTTCAAGCCTGCTGTTATAGTCACACTCCGTTGTTAAATCGAGTCCATTACACTATTTAATTTTCATGTCGAGACTTGTGGATATGTAGACAATGTTGGCAAATGTTTATGTTTATCTATTCTTGATATGAATTACTTATGTTGAACAATGAAATGAGTGAAGATGACTTGTGATACCTATCGTAATGAGGCCATAGATGGTATTAAGCACGAGATGTGTGTTAAACCAATGATAAGTGTGAAATTGTGGATAATTATGAATATTCATATGCTAGTAATTATGCATGTCCTAATGTTATGTGATTTGATTGATGCGCTGTACATAAACACTGTCAGGACCCAAATTTCGGGCCATGATGGGCGCAACAGCCCAATAGACGTAGTCCATTAAGCCCAAGCAAGCCTATCTATTTATCCTACTCATCATTCCATCAAATATTGCTAAGTCACAAATTATAACTTTAAATCAAAATAGTAATAGACATTGCCAACTCATATTGGCATTACTCATTTAAAATAAACATACACTGTGTACAACATGTATCTTAATAATTTACATTAAGTTTGTCTATACATCTCAAAAAGAAGACTCGATTTCCAGCTGAGGGACTCGAACGATTGTACAGCTACTGAATGTCGAGACATCTACCAAAAGATGGATACAAGTTTACAAGGACACTTCGTCCTAGTTACCAGCTGCCTCGTGATCTAAAAACATGAAGTTAAAAATGGTGAGTATAAACCCAGTGAGTGAACAAGGAAGAGAACAAGCAACAACAAAGGAGAATTTAAAATCATGATGCACTTGTTTCAAAACAATGCAATTTAGTTCCATTCATATTAAAAACCCCTCATCAAGTCCTTAAATGATTAATCATTTGAAAATTATGAACCCATACATAACGAACCATTTGAAGAATAAAAGCTTCAATGATACACAAGCAAGTCAAATACGACAACGAATCTTCGCTGTAGCGGAAAGGCATTCTCGCTGCAGGGAGAATGAATTTTCGTTGCAACGACGTTAGGATTAAGTTATTAGCCGAACGAAGGTTTCTCAACCGGCCAAGGGTTTCTCACTAAACCTCCTCATTAAACTTAACTCATTTAGTCCTTAATGTTAGAAGACCATGCTCGGATATGGTAGCAAAGAAGTGAAAAATAGGGCAGTAATTAGACAAGATAGAAGACAAAACAGAAGGTTTTTTGCTGCAGTGAGATTTTGGTCATAAAACAGAAAGTTTTTTGCTACAGCGAAATTGTAACCCAGAAACAGAAAGTTTCTCGCTGCAGCGAGAATGAATTTCGTTGCAACGAGAAACTATAGTGTTATTCTCGCTGCAGCGAAAATGCTTCCTCGCTACAGCGTGTTTTCAGCCAGTCTACTCCTCCAAAACTCGAGAGTTTTTTGCTACAGCGAGAATCAATCTCTCTGCAACGAGAATCAGAACATCAAGAAAAAAGTCTCCTTTTCCCTTAAAACAAAGCCATCCTACTAAATAACAAAAGCCACATATAACACATGTAAACTCCCAAATTTCAACAAATCAAATGTTCACATTTTTGCATTTACAACCATATACCATATATGTATATATATATATAGATATCAATCATCATATACACCCTCCCATCATCATCATCTCATATGCAACGGCTTATGCGCACTCCCACTCGCACATAGCCGGGTCAGCAACGGCTTATGTGCACTCCTACTCGCATATAGCCAGGTCCACATCAACATACAAATAAGCACTCAATGCATATCATGCATATTATCATATTTTGATAACACATAATCCATTGTATATCACAATTTCACAATATAAAATCACTTCACCAAAGGCTTGTTCCCAAGATACATTTTCAAAAACAAGTTAGATAAAATCATTCATATTCCCCAAACAACTTTGAAATGCAAGTCCACTCATCGATTGATTGTAGAGCCTTTAGATGACTCCAATTCCCCTAATTGTCCAAATGAGATGATGGGGCTTCCTTAAGACCTAGGATCACATTAGCATAAGCAATAGGTCAATTTACACACTATGAACCCTAAAAGCTATCTTTTAGCTAGTTTTCAATTGCCACATTAAATGACTATCTATGTTCACTATCTTAATCACTAAAAGGTACTGAACATACTCATCAATAAAACAACTCTTAATCTAAATTACTAACCATTATTCACAGCTAAAAATCAAACTTGGTTCATTACTCACCCTAGGGTTCCTTTGTAGATGAATTCTCTTCTAAAAGCTTCCAAACTAATGATGTTATTCTTTCTTTCTCTCTCTAGAACGCCCAACTAGTGAGAGAAAGTATGAAAATAAGATTTATCAAGGGTTTTGAAGTGAAAGAATGAAAGAATACAAGGGTTCTAGTAAAAAAGGCTCAAAAGTATGAAAATTAGAGCTAGAGAGAGAAAATTTTGTAAGCTACATATCAAGCTTCCATGGAGGTTTTGAAGAAACGTGAGAGAGAAGAAGAAGAAGAAGAAGAAGACAAGCTACTAGAAAATGGGAGAAGAAGTTGCTGGAAGAAAGTATTTATAGGCCAAACTTATCCATTCCTTTAAAATTACGAAAATGCCCTTGACTAGTTTGCTTGTTCTCATGCAACCCTTTGTTCAATCTTTTTACTCCTTTGACACCAGGACAAGATCCATAATGGTCTAGACATGCTCGGGTTCATGAAAACTTAAAATTTTAACCCGAGGTGAAAAATGACCATTTTGCCCCTATCGTGAAAATTATTATCATTTCTAGTTTTCTTCGTGTTTTCATCATTACACGTCATTTATGCAGTCTTATGCCTATTTAGACCTTAAAATATCATAAAACGTTTTTTTGGGACCTTATTAGAGAAAATGACGAAACTACCCTTGGCTCGTATTATTACATCTATGTTTAGTTACAAGCCTGTAGAGGTTGTGGTCTCACAAACACCCACACGTGTATTGTGATTATTATGTGAACACGAAGTTTTATGTAAGGCTTGCTTGGGTCTAGTAGTCTATACCATATAGGCCCTTGCGCCAGACATGGCCATAGAAATAGGTCATGACAATCCTCTAGCCCTTAATTTTTTACCCATATACACAATATAAAACATATGGTGGTGCAATCTCAAAGACACATTTTAGTCTTAGTTACCCAGCTTTTCACAGTAGTGAAGTCACTATCAATCTTCATAAGATGTGATACGTCCCATCAAGATCCTGCAAACACCATAAATGCCTATTTTATGGCAAGTAACTTAATTATGTTAGACTCAACCACTCTGTCACAGCCAAAATCCCGAGCTATGACCAGCGCATGGACCCAATGGGTATAGCCCATCGAACCCAAGGAAGCATTTCCGTGAAAACTTATTCATTAAATCTCTTGTCTCTCATTTACCTCTAAGGTTCTCAATTCATAATTTTCAAAAATAATTCCTTCTCACGAGTTAAATCATGGCAACTGAGCATATAGTATTCACAAAATAATATTATCACTTGCCGATGTGTGGCGGCACTATTATTCAAACCAAACACATAGTATTTACAGTAACTTTCATGAATTACACTTAAACAATTATACACACATACAAAAGACATTGATTATCAGCGGAGTGACTCTGATGGGGTTACTATCATTGAAAGTTGTAGTGAACCTACCGAAAGATGAATAGGAGGGAACGCCTCGACCTAGGATCCAACTACCTTCAATCTTGAAAACTAAAACATATAGTTGAGAAAAAAGGATGAGTATAAACCCAGTGAGTGAACATAGGAAGGGAACAAGCATCAATACGGGAACTTTTAGAAAACATGATGCACTTATATTGAAAACAATGCAATTTAGTTTAATTTCTTGTAAAACCCTTAATTCAACCCTTGATTATTTAATCCCTTAAGGCGAAGGATTTATAATCCATAATGGAGTTGAAAATAGTGAAAACTACAGCAAATATCCAATCAAGACAAGCAAAATAAAGGGTTTCTCGCTGCAGCGGAAAGGCATTCTATAGCATATAGTACAATCACTTCTTTTATTTTCATAACTTGTCTATAGCATATATATATATACACACATGTACACCACCGTCGCCTTACTCAGCTCATGTGCACTCCTTACACGCACAAGGCAATATCATTATGTGCATTCCCTACACGCACATTTCAATATCATTATGTGCACTCCCTACACGCACATTTCAATATCATCACACGCACTCCCGCCCACATCATTACCGGCATGTGCACTCCCACACCGCACACCACCAGCACTATCACGTGCACTCCCACACAGCACGTGCACAATTATAGCTATTATACAACATTATCACTAAAAACATAATACAAATATCCTCATAATATAGGAACACATGGTTTCATTATATCTCATATTTTACCACATAAAAACATTTCATCAAGGGCTTGTTCCCATGCACATTTTAAAGAAAAGTTTGATAAAACAATTCAAGTGATTAAATTAAACACGTATGCATTTATCCCAAACATTTTAATGCAAGTTCACTCACCTTACAATTGTGGGATACTACGTCGTTATTAGTTCTGAGGCGTATCTAGCTATTTTAACTTGCCGGTCGTTTGTTATTTCCTCCGGCATGCCACCACAGTACACTGTCCTTACTTTTGCACTTCCTAGCAACAATCCAAATTCAATATCTTTAGTGTACATCATTTCTACTCTTTTTCATTCAATTGTGAATCCTTATTCAACTAACTTACATCTTGACAAATTTTTACCAAAGTTGCCTTTATCCTTTGCTTGCGTAATTTTTTTAAATTATAATTACCGATAACTCATTTATGACTCTAGCACATGTATTAATCTTTTCTAAGGACATTTATCAAGTTCAACCATCATTTCCACACCAATAACCAAGAATATGCTAGCAATTATAAATTTACTTCCATCAAACATTTTCTAGGTCTACATGTACTACCACTCTCATTTACATGTTGCCACCAAGTATAACATCAACATTCATTCATGCACACCAACACCCATAACCTTGTAAGCCTTTCTAACATCACATATCCACACATATCCAAACTTCCAATTAATATAATTGCCTTCAACCATACCCATGACATCACAATAACACTACATATTGCACACAATCATTCTCATAATATTAAACCAATCATAGGCTTCAAATTGAAGCATTAAGCTTACCACTTGATTTTAGCTTGGATTTCACCCAACAAAATTCATAATTTCCTCACACCCATGAACACCATAGCTGCCACAAAATGATTCACACATGATTCCTCCAAAGATTTAACCAACCAGGAGCTTAAAACACAAAAATCCTTACCTTTTGTTTCTTGAATCTTGAGAACCACTTGATATTTCTTCAATTACTCTTGAATCACTTACTACCCAAGCCTCCCACTTCTCTCTCCTTTCTTTTCTTAGCCGATTCTCTCTATTTTTCTTTTCAAATGCAAGGTTGTAAGGTGAAAATAGCATGGGAGCATGAAAATGGCATGGGAGCATGAAGAAGAAGAAGAAGAAAATATCTGCTGGAGAAGATAAGAGCCGGTCATGGATAAGGAAGAAAAGAGTCAAAGCTTTCTTTGGAAGTTTTGACTAAACTAATGGCAAAATTATCATTTTACCCTTCAAGGTTTTCACCCTTTTTAATTGTATCCTTCCACAATCTTTTAAATTCCAATTTCCTTCTATTATCTTCTTTTACACATGTTCAACTGAAATATGAAGTTTGTACTCCAACGCAGTGTTCCCAAAATATTTAAAATATTTACTTACCCGTGCTAACTTTATTTAATAAGGACACGCGAGCCCCATTAACGTCATTTTCCTCTGAAATTTCCTCGTTCTTCTTCTCCTCCACTTATATTGACCGTATACTCCTTCTTCGTGAAAAATTTCGACATTGAATAAAATATTAATATTTTAAAAATATTTTATTAATAAAATATTATTTTATTCTAAAAATTTTCACTTGTCTCCTTAGCACCCAAAATGTCTTATTATGCCCCAATTCACTTGCGAATCACTTTTTATCTTGCTAATTCTTCCTAGATAAAAAATATTATTATTTTATTATTATTCTTCGCGTGCAGAATATTTTCTCTAAACTATTCTTTTCGCCTTTCATCACTTTTAAACAGTCTAATTAACCTCAATTGGCATCTGATAAGCTTTATTAGCTAGCTTATCAAAGTATGAGGTATTACACAGTCCCACCGATTTCGAAAACATTATCTTCATTATTTTGTCCTCATCTTTGAGAATTCCCCCATTGTCGAAATCCCCAAGTTTCCTTTAAAGGAATCATCAACGTTAAATTTCAAGATACCACACAGTGGGGCTGTCCATGTACAACTCTTCCTAATATCTTTGATCTTTTGTGACTCTCTTACCATGTCGGTGTGCAATATCATATCAAGAAATGATCCTTTAGCCTTAGGACAACTTCAAAATTTTTTCAATTAATAATTGATAACCAGAATGAGAAAAATAATCAATAAATGTTAAAAAAATATTTATGATTATTGATGTATAAGATCCATTTATGCTAATGTGAATAAGTTCTCATAAATCAGGACTTTTGTTTAATCCTTTTCCTTTTACCCTAGTTAACTAACCCTATAACAATCATTAGAAATAAGAATAGGAAGGTTGTTATTCTTTATCAATCTTTCTAGCTTTCTTTACAAATGTGACCAAGTCTTTTATGCTACAACATTGAAGTTGTATTTTTTTTTATTATATATACAACCTTTTGACAATTATTTCAATGTTATTTGAGATAGCATAAATATTACTAGAAGCTAAGCACAGTTTATATAATTTGCAAGGCAAAACTAGTCAATATTTTTTGAATAAGTAATTATCTTCATGATTAAATTTTTTATTTCAAAAGCACAACTAGTAGTGTCTAACACAAAAACAGAAATTAAATTCTATCTAAATGACAGTACATAGAGAGTGTTTTCTAATAAAAGTGTATGACAAGTACTTAAATTTAAGCAAGTTGTTCCTACAAGCTCAACTTCTACCTTTACATTGGTTATTGTGAGCTTAAACTCTTCCTTGTTTAGCTTCCTCTTTCTTATGAACCCATGTAAGATAAAAGCAACATGACTAATTGCACCACCATATATAGCCACTTAGAACCAGATAGGATTTAGTTAGATCAAGTTCATGGAGTTACCTTCATGCTCACATTTCTTTAATTAAATTTTATATGTGAGACAATCTTATTTCTTGTGTCTATTGTTCTTGCAAACAAAAAACATTTAGGTTCTTACTTGAGGACAGCTTTTGGCCCCTTGCACTAATTTATTGATAAGATTTTTTTTAATCCTTAACTTGTTTTGGAGAATTGAGGTTAGATTTCTTAACTTTTTTGCGATGAGTTTTGTTGGTCCCAACTAAATGTGCTAGAAAGGGGTGAATAACACTTTTTGGCTCTTGGCAAGATGAGGAACTAATTTGAAAAGCAATGAAAGTAAAAATAAAGTAGACAATGCGCAAGAATTTAGAGTGGTTAGATCCAAGACCTACATCCACTACCTTGATTATTCAACCAAGGATTTTCCAAACTAATCCACTATGAACGGTGAAATTCACAAGCTTTCACCAAGCTTTTACAATGGCTTTTATCAGGTTTAGCCAAAATGTTTCACAATAGTTTTTACCAGGATCAACTAAAACCCACCTAACTTTTCAAGGCTAAGTTAGAACCTATACCCAATCAAGCAATCTTAGCTTGAATCAATTCCTTAGAGTGACTTGCTCACTCTAAGAATACAAAGAGAGAAGTGATGAGAGTGTACCTATGATCACAAGGTTGATCTAAGTGGTACCAAATGAAGTGTAGTTCAAAATTACAAGGATAGGAGTTGAGTGCAGTAAATGAGCAGAGAATATTTTCTAGTTTTTGAGCTCTTTTATGTTCTTGGAAGCCTTGATTGCATTTCTAGCCGTTGAAAACCTCTTTTATACTTGGAAAATCAGTTTTGAAGTGAGTTAGACAGTTTTTGACCGTTGGAAACATTTTTGTTGCAGTTTTGGCCGTTAATCTGTCTTATAGTGCACAATTCAAATTTTCTGGTAGAATGCTCTTAGTCGACTAAGTCGTCTCTGTTTTCTGTTTCCAGTTTCTAGTAGTGGGCACTTAGTCGACTAACCCATTCCTTGGTCGACTAAGTCTTTTTTGTCTCTCAATACTCTTCAGCCTGCCAACTTCTGATTTAAATTTTAGTTGACTAACTCTTTATTAATCGACTAAGGGGCTTCTGTCTTGTTGATCAATTGTGACTTTCTTATTCTTGTGCTCTTTGATATGTGCATTTGAATGATTGATTAATTATTTGCATACAATTTTTGTCCTGCACACTCTAGTAGAGATATTAGATACAAATGAATGGGAATGTTTTATTATCATCAAAAACTAATGGAGCGAACAATCTCCCTTTTTTGATGATGACAAAACATTCCTTGATTAACAACATAGTGTCCTTTTATTCTTTTTCAATTCTGCACAAAATGGAGGTTTTCCTCCCCCTAAATGTGTGCTCCCTCTTAGTGTGTGCATAGTTTTATTATTCATTTCAGCATGTTTTTGTCATATAGAAAATGACATGTAAGTGTTCAAATTGACGATAAAATATGTTTATACAGGCTTATGGAATAATAAGCAATAAGTGACAAGGTGACAGAACATTATTACTATTTCAGCTTGCTGTCTATCATATTGTTTCCAGACTTAATTCATTCCAAAGCTATATGCCATAAACCATTAAGTCAAAAATATCAGCATTCATATTTATTTTCATCCAAATTTCACTCACAATATAATATCAACAATTAATTATCAACATTTCAGCTCAATATCAGCACCAAATCTTTAACCAGCAGTAGAAACTCAATAACAGCTTTAAATATTCAATCATCAGCTTATTAGCATTGCATTCATTTACAATCTAACCAAAATATCATGAGAATAAGTTTTCAGTACATTATCAGAATAAGTTTTCAACACATTATCAACATCAGTTATCAGTAGAAGAACAAAATAAATAAGCACTGTCTCAACACAATGATTTGTATTCAATTTTCAACAAACTACCATAGACCAACTATCATAGACAACTTAGCACCCTAAATTTCTCCTAGATTTTCTAGTACCTCTACCCTGATATTTTTTTTAATTTATTTTCCCTTTCCCTTAGCTTTTTTCACTTCTCCCCCTTTTTGGCATCATCAAATTCGAGGAGGGGTCAATCCTCTGAAGAGGTTGAAGGAGTGGACTCGTTAGTACCATAGAAAACATTCAGAGGCTCGGGTGAGGGTTCTGGTGGTGATTTTTGTGGAAATTGTTCAGGTGAGGATTTGTCAGAAACTTCTAGGGGTTCTTAAGGAGAAGAGATGGTTGCTGATCTAGCCTTTTCAGCAATTATGGTGGATTTTCTTCTTTTGAGGAATTTGGTTTTGGTTGCCATTCTCTTGATGCCTTTTGTGAGACCCTGTCAAGCTCGATTAAAAAATAGTATTGTATCGAGTGGTACAACTAAGTTAAATCGAGTCTTGAACTAGTTCAAATAAAAATTCTAAGAGGAAATTGAAAATTTTGAAACCCATATAATGGCTTAGAATAGTGATTTGGAGTTCAATGTCCAGTTTGGAGTCCATTAGGAAAGTTGACCGATTAGGGACAAAACGGTCATTTTACCATTTGATGATTAAATGGAGATTTCTAGCCAAGATTTGATCACATTTGACCAAGAATAATTATATGAAATATAATTATGATTATTGGAGTATAAAATGATGTTTAGCACTGAAAAATTGTGATTCTCGATATTTTTGGAGTATAAGGGTAAAATAGTAATTTTACCACTAGAGGACTAAACGGGAATTTAAAAAAAATGATTTTCGCCCCATTTGGTTAATATTGATCAATATTAGTGTTATTTGAGGTTGAAAAGTAGAAATAATGTGATTCCGGTACATTTCGGAGTATAGGGGAAAAATCATAATTTTTTTGCCTCGGGGGCAAATCGGTAAATTTTTCACCCCAGCACTTGTCAAGACCAAGGGATTTAAATGTGGTAGGATTGGATAAATAACAGAATAATTGTGGTGGAAAATTAAGAAGAAAAAGTCAAAAAGTTAAAAAATTGGGCCAATAAGCATGTGACACGTGGCATGCTTGATTATTTTATTATTTTTTATGGAAATCAGCCCATTAAATCCCCAATTCTCTCACCATATTCGGCCTAGACAACCAGCAACAAGAAAAAAAGGAAGAACAAAGGGAAAAACAAGAAAACCTAGGTGGAAATTCAAAGAAAAAGTGAAGAAATCAAGGAAACAAGCTAGGTAAGTTAAAATTTCTTTAATTCTCCTTGATACGTAGCTTACCCATGCTTTTGTTCTTGATTTCTATGGTTGAATATTGAGTTATCATGATGAATTCAATTCTGAAAAATGGGTATGGAAGAGGAATTGTTGTTGGAATAATTTGATTTTAGACTATGTTATTGTTTAGGGATATTTAAGCATGGTTATGAACAAAAACACAAAAGAAATATTCAATTTCTCTAGGGTTCCTTGTTGGTTGAACCATGAGGGCTGAATATCAATGGGGGATTGTTTTTATTTCAAGGAAAATGGCTTGGAAAATGATGAATTAAGGTGAAACGGTTATGTAGAAAAAAATTTCGATGCTAGTGCATCAAATGACTGAATTTTTCTACAAGGAACTGTGAGGGTTCTAATGCTGAATTTGGCTTTATCTAAATGGTATGTGGTAAATTAAGGTATTAGAGGATAAGTGAATTAATTTAGAGATGATTTGGACACAATCGCCAATTAATCGGGTGATCGGTCGAATTTAATAGATATCGCGATTAAGCGGTAATCGAACGTATTTTTGCATTTACATATCAAGCATTAGTAATTTAAATTAGTTTATATCAATTTAGGGACAATATAGTAAATTCCTCGACTTTGTTATTTGTCAAGGTAGTGAGACGTCCGAAAAAGGTAAAGGAATTGCGCTTGAGGACTATTAGTCCGAGTGCACCCAAAATCCGAATTTTCAACACCTATGAGTGGATTGCCTATCAAAATTGTTTTGGGAATATGACTGTTTTGAACAAAGTGTTTGAATGATTTTATGCAATTTTTCATGAAAATGAATGCCTTGGGAACAAGCTTTTGAGAAAAGGTTTATGTTATGAAATGTGGTTATTATGGATTTCTATGTGACTACATTATGTTGATATACATATATGTTTGAATATAATGTTGTGTAATTATGTTGACTCGGCTATGTGCGAGTAGGGAGTGTGCATAAGTCGAGGCCGATTATGTGCGAGTAGGGAGTGCACATAACCCGGTGATGACTCGGTTATGTGCGAGTAGGGAGTACGCATAACCCGGTGATGACCCAGCCATGTGCGAGTAAGGAGTACGCGTGAGCTGGTGATGATGATGATGAGCTGGTGATGATGATGATGGGTTGGTGAGATGATGATGATGGGTATATACGTATATATATATATATATATATACATATGTAAATGTTTGTGTTATAGCAAATTGATGGACAATGATTTATGGTTGTAATGTACATGAAATTTGACACATTGTACTTTGAGAATTTTCATGAATTCTCTGTTGATTTTATTAGTTTAGTAGGATGGCTTTTTGTTGAGTGAGGAAAAATGTTTCTCTTGTTGCTCCGTTTTCGCTGCAGCAAAATTCATGCTGGCTGCAGTGAGAAACTCTTGGGTTTGGAGGGGTTTTAAATAGGAATGAACTAAATTGCATTGTTTTTAAACAAGTGCATCATGATTTTAAATTCTCCCTAATTGTTGCTTGTTCCCTTCCTTGTTCACTCACTAGTTTATACTCACCATTTTCAAATTCATGTTTTCAGATCACGAGGCAGCCGATAATTAGGACGAGGTGTCCTTGTAGACCTGTGTCCATCTTTTGGTAGGTGTCTCGGCATTCGGTAGCTGTATATTCATCCGAGTCCCTCCGCTGGAAGTCGAGTATTATTTTGTTATGTATAGATGAACTTAATGTAAATTTTAAATGAGTAATGCCAGTACGAGTTGGCAATGTATATCACTATTTTGATTAAAAGTTATGAAATATGACTTAGTGATAATAGATGAAATTATAAGTAAGATAAATAATAGGCTTGCTTGGGTTTAGTGGATTACGTCCATTGGACCCATGCGCCGGTCATGGCCTGAAATTTGGGTCATGACACCTTTACCAAGTGGTTTTGATTTGGCCTGTGGAGTTGCAGTAGCTTTCTCTTTTTCTTTCCAAGTCTACTTCTTTGCTGTGTGTGCTGGTGTAGATGTGGCTTGCTGTGTTTTTGCTTTAGTTGCTTCTTTCTCAGCTTGTTTCTCATGAACCATTTGATGAAAAAGACCCATGATTGAAACCTCCTCAGAATGTGGAGAAGATGGTTGAGGTTCTGGTTGTGGATCTTGAATAGATGGAAAGGTGCCATCAAGAGATCCAAGAACTTTAGTCCCTTTATCTGATCCTTTTTCCTTCTCAAGCTCAACTTTAGGGTCAATCATTGGTTCAACATCTTTATCTTGAGGAACAGAGCTTACAGAACTCTCAGCTTGGAAGGTAGGGCCTTCAGTAGCTTGCCCTGTTAGTGTTGGACTTGGAGTTACTGAAGTGCCCTTAGCTTGCAGGCTCAGCAGTAGATTTCCCTTTTTCCTTCATCATATTTTCAAGTTTTGCAAGTCTTTCTTCCATTTTCACCATTTTTGAAGATTGCTCTGTAAGCTTCCCATCCATTCTCATCAACAGATTGAAAATCATTGCACTGGAAAATGGTGAGGGTGTTGCCTCTGTCAGTGCTGGTATTGCAAAGACCTTGGGTGTTTTTGTAAATTTCTCTCCATCTATCTTGTAACCCATCTTTGGCAGACTACCTAGGTAGATAGCCTAGTCTTTACATTTTACCAAGTCCATTTCATACCGTTTAGCCCAAATACCTTTCTTCTGTACTAGTGAAGTAACGATATTTCCATATGGCAAATTTATCTTGTCCCCTGTACAGGCTCTTCTCATTCTTTCAACCATAAATCGACCTAGATTCAAGGGAGTACCATTGAATGCATGCTCCATTAGCCATAAGTCTTGAAGGCTAATGTAGCTAAAACTTCCACTCTTGCCATGAATGTTCGTAGCAACAAAGTAATGCAAAATCCTAATTTGAGGATTGGTAATCAGACCGACATTACTTTTTTAGGAGTATTTTTCTTTCTTCCTTGTAATTATTTCTCACAAAGAGGATGGGTCATAATTTTCAGGGAATTCAAACTCACCTACCTTACATTCGATTTTAAGTAAACTCCTTAGATCAACAGCCATTACAACAAATTCCTTACCATTCATAAACACATTTAGACCATGATCAATATAATCATTAGAATCTTCAAGTTCCTCATTTCCTAATGCAATACTTGCATAAAACTTTTTAACCAACAGGCACTGTAAGATCGATTCTTAAAGGTACTATACTTCTTCAGTTTTAATTCCTCAAAATAATCAGATAAACTTGTCTGAATTTTTGGGGTTTCATTGAAAGTATCCTAGTCTATGAATTTACCATAGGAAATTGGGGTATTTTCTATTTTCTTGTATCTATCATCATGGGCCTTATTCCTAAACTTGAAGGATAAGGAGTTACCTTTCTTAGATGATTTTCCTTTCCCTTTCTTCTTCTCTGTTTTGTGACCCTTCATGATTGGCGTTTTTCTAAATTTTTCGATTCCAGATGCATGTAAAATCTTTTTCTTCTTCTTCTGCATTTTGGTTTGTGAGCTTTCCTCTAGTGGCCTCTTGCCCTTTTTCTTTTCTGGGGTTTCTTTAGATTGCCCTGATTTTGCCATTTGATTTGAGAGAGTTTCTGACTGAGGGTTTTGAGAATTTGAGAGGAGAGGGTTTTAGTTTTAGGTGGGTCAGTTTCAGAGGAGAGAAAATGTAGAGGAAATGAGTTAATGGGCAGTTTGATTTTCCCAAAACCGTCTGTCTCCCCCTTAAATACTGTTAGTTTTTCTCCTGTTCAAAATTCAAACTTTGCCTCCTATTTAATTTTTCATATAAGCAATATTTTCTACCCATTCTCTTCACTTGGTATACTACTTTTGTTCACTATTTTATTCTTTTTCTCTCTAACTCACTGAGTCTTATTATTTAAAGTGACAGAATGCTCTTAGTTGACTAAGCGCCTACTATCTTTTGAGAAAATTTCAAAATTTTTCCTAAAGCTCCTACATACTAACCATTCCTAAATTTCTTCTAGTCTCATAGAATCTATCCTCATTTAAGGGTTTTTGTGAAGATGTCAGCTAATTGATGTAAAGTATTTACAAACTCAATTTTAATGTCACCTTTAACTGCATGATCTCTAACAAAGTGGTGCCTAATCTCAATATGCTTAGTCCTAGAATGCTACACAGGATTTTTTGAAATGTTGATCGCATTGGTATTGTCATAATATATCGGTATGTTATGCATTGAAATTCCATAATCTTTTAGTTATTGTTTAATCCACAATATTTGAGCACAGTAGCTCCCTAGCGATACATATTCGACTTCAGCTGTAGAGAGAGCTATTGAATTTTGCTTTTTGCTTGACCATGACACAAGCATATTACCTAGAAACTGCTAGGCTCCACTAGTGCTCTTTCTATCTATTTTGTTGCCAGCAAAATCAGCATCTGAATATCCAACTAAGCTAAAAGATGATTCTCTTGGGTACCATATTGTGATACCTCGACCTTCACAGACATGTAGCGGAGGTAGACCCTATGATGTGAAACAGGGGTAATTTGGTCATTTTCTTGGTGAGCTCCTGCAAGTGGGTTTTCTAATATTATTAATGCCTAATTAGGCCTAAGAAATAAATGAATGATGGTAAAATGAATGAAGAAGATAGAAATATTAATAATTTTCATGGTAGGGGCAAAATGGTCATTTTGCATCTCGAGTCGAAATTTTTAAGTTTTCATGAACCTGAGTATTTCTAGACTCTTATGGACCTTGTCTCAGTGTCAAAGAAGTAAAAAGATTGTATAAAGGCAATAGAAAAACAAATGACCTTGTTAAAGGTATTTTGGTAATTACGTGAGAAAATGGATAAACATAAGGCATAAATATCAAAGTTTCTAGCAAGTTCTTCAAATTTCCAACAACTTCTTCTTCTTGTTCTTCCTTTCTCACGTTTACTTACCTCCCATGGAAGCCTCCCTTAAAGCTTCCATAACTTTTTCTCTCTAGCTTCAATTTTCATGCTTTTGAGCACTTTTTCATAGAATCTTTTGTGCTCTTTCACTCTCCCACGTTAAAACCCTCAAAAGTCTTTGTTCAGCACTTTCTCTCACTAGTTGGAAGTTTAAGAGAGAGAAAGAGAGACTTGCCATAGTTGCTTGAAAACTCTTGAAAAGGAGCTCAACTATAAGTTCACTAAGGTGAGAGATGAGTTAGGGTTGATTTTAAGTGGTTAGAGATGGCTAATAATTAGAATTGTGGGCTGTTATATTTTTTATGGTTATATTGTCTGTGATAGGTTCCAACGAGGCCTCACATATCCATTTGAAGCAATAATCGAAATTAGAGTCAATTAAAGATTCAACAAATATTGGTGAATGAACTTGCATCAAAGTGTTTTTGGGAATTACATATGTGTTGGGATGAAGCATTTAAATGATTTTACTTGGTTTTCATTAAATTATGCATGGGACAAGCCCTTGATAAAATGTTTTGATGTATTGAAAATGGATAGTGTAATGAATCCATATGTTTCTGTATAATGTTGATATATATATATATATATATATATATATACTATGTCATAAATGGTACCATTGTGTGACAAATGCAACCGTGCATGTGCGGGGTGAGTGTGCACCTGCCGGTGATGATGGTGGTGAGGGAGATGGATGGTGATATTGCCCGTGTGCACGATGTGGGGTGATGTACACGATGGCATTAACTGTGCACGATGTGGGGGGATGTACGCGATGACTCTGGCTATGTGCACGATGCGGGGGGATGCACATGAGCTGGGTGAGATGGGGTGGTGTACATGTTTATATATGTTCATATATGTGTATGTGATAGAAATTTTATGATTATAATATGTGATTGAAATGAATAATGAGAAACTTGATTATTGTCAATGTGTTCACTCTGATGTGCAATATGGTAGGAATGGATTTTGTGGCATGTGAAAATCCCTTAATTGTCATCTGCCCTTAATCTCACTGCAGCGAGAAGCTCTCGGGTGGTGGAGGCACAAATTAGCCCTATTTCTTACTACAGCGAAAAAGAATTATCGCTGCAGCGAAAATGGATTCTCGCTACAACAAGAAAGTCTCAGGTAGACTCAAAATTCTAGTGCTGTGCTTCCACTTTGACAACAATTTTTACCACCTTCTAGTCAAAACTAGGGAATGTGATAAACACCAAAATTGTAGCCCAGCCTCTTATTTTTCTAATGGTCTAAAAATCATGTCAATTGGACTTCTTTAATGGGAGATATGCTTCAAAAACAAAACATATGCAAACTAAGACTGTTTCTCACTGCAGCGAGAAACGTGCTGTCATGCTTGCTGCCTTGCTTGATTTTGACATATTTTTCACCAATTTAACTTCATGGATTGATCATGGATTTTTACAACACTATGAGGTTATTAATCAAAGTTTGGAATGAGGGGTTTTTAGTAAGAAATTAAATCAATTGCATTATTTTTGAAACAAATGCATCATGATTTCCAAGTTCTCGTCATCGATTGCTTGTTCCCTTCTTATGTTCACTCATTGAGTTTTATACTCAGGTTTTTAAACTTCACATTTTCAGATTTAGAGCCAGTTGGAACCTAGATTGAGTTGTCCATGTATGCTCACTTTCTTGGTAGGTACTATGGAATCTCAGTAGCTGTACCTTCACCCACGGTCACTTCGCTGATGGTCAAGGGTCTACTACCTGTGAATACGCATATGTAATGAAATCTTCTAGTATCCTTGCTATAAGTCAAATAGGTATATTTGATTACTGATGCCACTAGGAGTTGGCAAATGGGTGACATTATTTTGACATAATAAAATTGTAAGTATTGGGTCACTATAAAATGTTACTAAAATATTTTAGTAAAGAATTACAATATGTGGTTTTAGAAATGATGGTTGGGAATGATGATCGAGATTGCATAAAAAGGCTTGCTTGGGCTTAGTTGGCTATGCCCATTGGGCCATGCACTGGTCATGGCCCAGGATTTGGGCTGTAACAAAGGTGGTATCAGAGTTAGGTTTAGTCGAGTCCTAGGGATTCCCGTGTCAGTCAGCGGAGTTGTCGGAGTTAATGTAAAGTCTTGTTTATAGTTTGTGACTGCAGCATAATTCATAGACAGGAAGCTATATGAACTGCTATTCCTAGTAACCTACCTTCTTGCTAACACTATGCAAAGGTCATAAGTGGTGTCGTTGTTCGAGTTTGAGATGCCACCTTGAGACACGATCTGTTGTTGGAAAGATTTTAAGCAAATGCTCCTAATGAAAGGTTAATGTAATAACAAATCCCTCCGATCAAAGATGGAAGAAATTAGAGTTGGACTAATAGGTCCGTAATGACTTATTCATTCAGTGGAGTTATAATTTAAGCCCATAGTTGTCAATGGGAAGAAATTGGATGACATTGTATCATTATTGAGGTCAATATAAAGGAACACGTACGATAATGGTAATGAGGGGCGCACTTTGATTGGAATGAATAGTGATGGTTGTAATTTACTTGGAGTGTATAGATCTAAGTATTGAGGAAGGTGTAGACCGATGTTTATGTGCATGAAGGTAAGTGCACTATGTTAAATGGGCTTGTCATGCCCTTATAGAAATGGTGTGGGCTTTTGAAATATTTTGTAAACATATAAGTGTCGATTATGTGCATAGCAACTTAGATGGAGCTAGTTTCGATTTCAATTAAGTAATGGCAAGATCCCGATGTTCGATTTGAACAATTATGATTTATAGTTATAAGTACATGAATTAGCTTGAGGGTGAAATTCAGTGACTATTATAATTGATGTGTGGTCATCAAGTGAAAGGTTAGTAAACAAATTTTCTCTAAGGAGGAGCATGAACTTTGTTATGCTGTGTGTGAGGTCAAAGGATTAAAGGACTAGTTGTGGATTTGATAGCTTGAAGTTAAATGACTGAGAGATGTCGAATCTAGTCTAAATGCCATATGGAGTTCTATATTTGAGTTTGATATACGAATTGCTTTAACGATCATTTTAAAAGTTTATTGGGCTCAGTATGCAATCTATGATAAAAATGATCAATTTCGAATGTGATCTTCACAGAGGTAAAGGATTTAGGAAATATCAATTTTTGGATAAGTTCTAAAAGGGAGTTTCTACATCCTAAGTATAAGAAATTTTGATTTTATAGCCGCAAGGGCGAAATGCAATAGTTAAGTATATCATTCACTTTATAAATGTAATTGGTTAAGGATTGGTGAGTAAAGTTAAGATTTTACCACTAAGTAGTGTACAACTTGATGTTTAGGTATTTAAGAGTTATTTGGAAACAATTGTCTAATCAAGTTGCATTAAAATGTTATGGTAAAGGTATACGATCTTTAGTAGTGGAATATGCCTAAAGGATGATCTTCGCATACCACAAAAGGTGAAATGTGGAGTAGACATGTTGAAATTGAGGAAAGTAAGAAAGGGGTTCTTACACATGATAATGGATGTTGACATTTAAATGGATGTATATATGTATATGTGGAGTTACTCATGTCATCGGTGGGAAAAAAAAATTGTACTTAGCAATTTGAGATTTGAACATAATATGCATGATGGGTTGCATAGGTGGTATTACAAGATACTAAATTGACATAATATACGCTATTGGAAATAATTATGAAAATGGGGGAAGAATAAATTTTAGAATTTTGAAGTAATGATGTGAGCATAAGTAGAATGATCAAGATAGACAAAATTCATGATGATACTAAGTTGAAGTGGTTAAACTATTTGAGTTATAAGATAAGAAAGACAATTAGTTGTGAATACTAAGGAATTGTGGAACACTAGGAGTAGTGAATAATTATGTGTGTGGTGTTATGCATATATAGTAAAGTTATTACACAATATGGAAAGATTGTCCTAAGGTAGGATTTATTGATTGTTGACAAGTGTTAAGGGATGAGATGAATTTGAAATATTGGCTTGGCCTATTATATGTGATAAACCTACGAGAATATAAATGGCTATGGAAATTATGACATAGCTTGGAGGAAAACCAAACGGTTGAGGATGATCAATGTAGTAACCTTAAATATAGACGAATAACATTGATTAAGTAAACCCCAACAACCACCGTGCGACAGTGCTAAGAGCACCTCATATCTAGAACGCATGAATAAGATGTAAAGGGCATGAAGTTGAATTTACAAGCTGAATTATGGTCCTTGGACTTGATGTTAAGCTTCGTTAATTGGAGTTTTAAGGTTTTGGAAAAGTATTTATATGAATGAATTGGAAAGTTTCTTTATTGCCTTATATATTGACATGTAGGTAAATGAGATAAGAGATTAAGCCTTGTTAAAGGCTAAGGAAAGAGTGAATGAAAAGTAAGGTAAATAATGGGAGAAATATGGATGTTGCTAGGATGAACATAAGAAGCTTAAGAATAATCAATGCAAATATACTAAGATAGTTGTGTGGTCCAAATTAAGGACAAGGATGCCTTGGGAGATTTGAAAATAATGTCCGTTGGAACCGATGAGGTGAAATGTCATTGAGCAGACATTGGATTGTTAAAGTTATGAGTGGTTTTGAAGGTAAGCTTTTGATTGTTTAAGTCCTCAATTGAATTCCACCAAAGGATGTGTTTAAGTGTTTCAGAAGTGTATTAAAAAACATAAGAGAATATATTAGTTAACTTGCGATAAAAGATCGAAATGGCATGGCCATGAGAGGCTCATGAGCAACAAAGCAATGTATAAGTGAATGTGCAAGGGAGTTATGATTGATAGGTAAGGGTAGAACTTTAATGATGGGACAAAGTTCACTGCTTTAGATATTGAACCATAAGTTATGGACTTGTATCCACTTTGTGAACACTTTGGTGAGATAATTTGAAGGGGTTCTCACAATGTGAACACATTAAAGCTCAAAGAGCTAATAGTTATATAGCGACGTTGGTACTCGTGATTGATATGTTACGTAATACAAAGGTATGCTGCAAGTCTAAGAATGTTTGGAAATGTTGGTTTGAGACAATGATTGTCTTGCCATTATGTAGACCCAATAATGCTCCAATCTTGATACACTTACGGAGGCAAAGTATACAATGGTAAAAAGTGTTTGCCTCACATGTTTTATTTCATTTTAAGTAATTATCAAAGTAGAGTACCTGATAAGGGTAAGCAAGGATTGGACTATGCTTTAAATGCTTAATGAATAATGGCTATATGCTCTAGTTAATTGATATTACCCTTGGTGAAGAAATAACAGTACACAACGAGATTCGTAGAGATCTACTTGGGAAAAAAATGATGATATGATATTTCAAGTAAGCATGTATGAGTAAAGATTTTGGTAGTAAGCCATGATTTAGAGTCAGGATACAAGAATATGAATTTGGACCAAGCAATATCAAGATGACGTAAGAATATAACATATATGTTGGAAGTATGAAAGACAATTAAGAAGTGAAGATGACTTTTAAGAATTGTGGTATTATATAAATGCGATGATCAAGTATAGATAAATTTTGGAAAGATCAACAAAATAGTAAAGCATACATGGATATTGGATGGTAATTTGATGAAAATGATAATTGGTGATTGTGACATGTTTATGAAAATGTGATGCAAGGATGCATGGTATGATAGAGCTTATACATAGGATTGAAAATGATAAGAAAATAGTATAAGCATGTAAATTATATGAAATTATGCATATGCACAATGAGAATCTGTGTGGATTACATAATAACCAATTTATGGTAGGATGTGGAGTAAATGGTGATTTAAACATTCGAAGGGGTAATTTGGAGTTGATTATACCTTAATAATCATAGATTATACTTGACCTATGGGAATGAAATGGAAAAGTAAAAGGGAAACATGAGCTATGAGAATATGATGATGAACCTAGGTTATGGATTGGAATGAATAGAGGAAATTTACTTCAAAGTAATTGACAAGGGTTCCTACATATAGTGATGGATGATGATTCTTAAATGTGTATGTACATACATATATATCTATATATTAACGGAGATGATTATGTGATTAATTAAAGTGAAGAATTATTTATAGTGATTTGAGTCTTGAATTTGACATGTTTAATGAGTTGTATAGTGACAAGATGATGAGAGTTACCATTAGAAATTGAGCTATGTGAATAAAGGAGAATTCAGGAGCAAAAGAGAAAGAAAGGATATTAAGGAATTGGAATCTACATCGTGGTTGAGCCATAAAAATGAGTTAATATGATTAAGATGTAAGGATTAATAAAATGTAATATCATAGTTAAGTTAAACTTTCATGAGGCACTAGTGCCACAGATGGAGAATAAACGATTATAGTACCCTAATGCGAGTAATTTGGAGGAATTGATTTAGAAGATGAAACTTAATTTTGTTAATAATGATTCAACATATGAGGAGCAACCAGTTGCTATTCTTGATAGACAAGTCAAAAACTCTGCTCAAAGGATGTAGCCTCAGTGAAAGCATTATGGCGAAAACCACACCAGTGAAGAGGTAACATAGGAAGCTGAGGAGGAAATGCGAACGAAGTATCCAAACCTCTTTAACACTTAGAGGTACGCTACCTTATACTAGATCAAAATTCGGGGATCGAATTTCTTTTAGTGGGGGAGAATGTGAGACCTCGACCTTCACAGACATGTAGCAGAGGTAGACCCTATGATATTGAGTAGGGGTAGTTTAGTCATTTTCCTAGTGAGCTCCTAAAAGTGGGTTTTCTAATATTACTAAGGCCTAATTAGGCCTAAGACATAAATGAATGATGGTAAAATGAATGAAGAAAATAGAAATATCGATAATTTTCACGATAGGGGCAAAACGGTCATTTTGCATCTCGAGTCGAAATTTCTAAGTTTTTGTGAACTCGAGTATTTCTAGACTCTTATGGACCTTGTCTCAGTTTCAAAGAAGTAAAAAGATTGTATAAAGGCAATAGAAAGACAAATGACCTTGTTAAGGGCATTTTAGTAATTACGTGAGAAAATGGATAAACATAAGGCATAAATGTCAAAGTTTCTAGCAAGTTCTTCAAATTTCCAACAACTTCTTCTTCTTCTTCTTCCTTCTCATGTTTTCTTACCTTTCATGGAAGCCTCCCTTAAAACTTCCATAACTTTCTCTCTCTAGCTTCAATTTTCATGCTTTTGAGCACTTTTTCATAGAATTTTTGTGCTCTTTCACTCTCCCACCTTAAAACCCTCAAAAGTCTTTGTTCAACACTTTCTCTCACTAGTTGAAAGTTTAAGAGAGAGAAAGAGAGACTTGCCATAGTAGCTTGAAAACTCTTAAGAAGGAGTTCAACTATAAGGCCATTAAGGTGAGAGATGAGTTAGGGTTGATTTTAAGTGGTTAGAGATGGCTAATAATTAGAATTGTGGGCTGTTATATTTTTTATGGTTATATTATGTGTGATAGGTTCCAACGAGGCCTCACATGTCCGTTTGAAGCAATAATCGAAGTTAGAGTCAATTAAAGATTCAACAAATATCGGTGACTGAACTTGCATCAAAGTGTTTTTGGGAATTACATATGTGTTGGGATGAAGCACTTAAATGATTTTACTTGGTTTTCATTAAATTATGCATGGGAACAAGCCCTTGATAAAATGTTTTGATGTTGTGAAAATGGATAGTGTAATGAATCCATATGTTTCTGTATAATGTTGATATATATATATATATATATATATATATATATATATATATATATATATATATATATATACTATGTCATAAATGGTACCATTGCGTGACAAATGCAACTGTGCATGTGCGGGGTGAGTGTGCACCTACCGGTGATAATGGTGGTGAGGGAGATGGATGGTGATATTGCTTGTGTGCACGATGTAGGGTGATGTACACGATGGCATTAACTGTAAAGCCAGACCTTATAAAATACTATTCATGACGTACATGTGATGATAGCATGATTGTATGCTAGAAGAGTCCCGAAAAGTTTACAAAAGTCGGTATTGTACCTAGAGGTACAACAAAGTTGATTTAATCCTCGAACTAGATCAAATAGGAATTTTAAGGTGAGATTAAGATCGTCACAGTCCAAGGATGACTCAAAATGGTAATTCAGAGTTTGAGGATCAATTTGGAGTCGAATCGAAATTTTCACTATCTAGGGGCAAAATGGTCATTTGCCACCTAGAGACAAAATGGGAATTTTAGAAAAGATTTTTTTTTGACCCCATTTGACTTATTGGAGTATGATTTCAGGTTTAGAAGTGAAAAAGTTTAATTTCGGTATAATTTGGAGTAAAAGGGTAAAATGGTAATTTTTTCACCCTAGGGGCAAAATTGTAAATTTCCACCATCAGGACATTTTTTCCAGCACATGGTCTTCCTTTATCTTCATCTTTGACCCTTGACTAATCATGAGGTGGAGATAAAATGTTTAAATTTTTAAAATTTTAAAAATGAACCAATAAGAAAATGCCATGTGTCAAGCTTAGGATATTTTATTATTTAACTAAAAAATCAGCATAAATCAGCCCATTACTCTCCAAATATTCAGCCAAGCAAGGAAGAGAGAGAAAGAGAGGAAGAACAAACCCTAGGTGAGGAATTTCAAGAGAAAAAGTGTGGAAAATCAAGGAAAACAAGTGAAAAAGGTAGGATTTTTCAACTTAAGCTTGAAATCTATTTTCCTTAAGCATTTCTCCTTATTTTCCATGCTTAAATTACATGTTTTTATGATGAATTGTTGGCTGATCAAAATGGGTTAGGAGAGAGAAAGTTGTTAGATTAATTTGATTTTAAGTTATGTTAGTGTTTTTAGTTAGTTTAGCATATTTAGAAACAAAACAACAAGAAAAGAATTTATTTTCTCCCACAACCATTAATGGCCGAATTTACCATGTATGAGTGAGGATGAGTTTGATTTTTATTCTAGGAGAATTGGTTAAAAAATGATGAATTATGAGCCTAGAAAAATAATGGGAATTTTCAGAGCAAAAATATGAATTTTTACCCATTAGGGGTATTTTTGTAATTTGCTATCGAGACTGATAATTTGCACCACACTAAGGGACATTAAGTCAATTTGGGTGCAATTGAGGTATAGAAACTGAAAAAAATTAATTTGGGATTAAATTGGACGCGTTAGTAATTTGATCGGGTGATAAGACGAATTAGGCCAAAACCGAGTTTAGATAGATACTAGTGCATTTTTGCATTCCATATTATGCATTAATAGTCTAAATTAGTTTAATTTCAATTTAGTACCAATGTAGTGAATTTTTCGATTTTGTACTGTGTCAAGGTGGTGAATCCTTCGATAAAGGCAAGGAAATTGCATCTGAGGACCAGTAGACAGAGTGTGTCGAAAGTCTGCATTCTAGACATTGTGAGTAAACTTACTGTCATTTTAATTATCTAGGGTGGTTTTTAGATGATTTCATGAATTCTATGGAAAAAGGAATTTAAAAAGGTAAATTTTCATGTTTTATGAATAAATGTGTTTCAATAAAATTAAATTATAAATTGTTTTGAAATGAATAGTGATTTTGAAAAATAGAGTACATGGAGACTGTTAATTGTGGCAATTTGATTGTTTAAATTGATTGGCTTATGATAAATCGGGCATGATTAGCTAGTTGACAATTTTATTGAAATGCGAATTGTTTGGTTGCCTTGAAAGACTGTGAATTACAAAATTGCCATATCATGTTATTGAGTTTTATTGTATGGTGGATTATATATATTAATTAATCACTGCAGTAGGGGGTTTCGGTGGACCAGCCTTTTAGAGGGGCACGGTAAACCCCATTATATTCTTACCTCGAACGGAGAGGCGCGTAGGGTATTTCCTGGGGTAAAGCTTAGGGTTCACTTCATGCCAAACCACCACGTGAGGGGGAACTCAGCCAACACCAAGGAACGGCTATGTTTTCAAAACAAAAACATGATTTATGTGAAATGTGAATTTTAATAGCCTTGGCGGTCTCGGTAGGATGCCTAGGCCAAGGTGTCCCTGAGAATGGATTTATGGCACAAATCTAGTTTCTATGAAATTCATAAGCCTCTTTACATATTTTAAATGAAATGTATTATAATGCTATGACCCAGTTTACGATGATTTATTTTATTGTCTCCATGTACTCAACTCTAGATATTTATGATGATGTCTATTTACTCATTGGGATTTTATAATCTCACCACCCTCCTTTCCACCCATTTCAGGTTCAGTATAGGCTGTAGATAGCTGATCTCATCGAGGACTACCGTTGGATCTGCATTTTCCAAACCGTAGGTTCACAATCCTCTTTACTTTTGTTTATTCGAGGGCCCTCTTGTTATTGTAAATTAAATTAAATATTTTGGCTTACTGTATTTCAGTATGTATAAATTTATTTAGCTTTTACACTATAAAAATTATTCACATATAACTCTATAAATATTGTTTTATAAGAAAATAGAAAATTTTACTTAATATTTCTTTTATTTTCTTATTATATTCGAATAACCGTAATTTCGTTTTAAATGAAGATTTTAGACTTTTAAACTCATTTTGCTTATGAATTATGTCTTTTGTACTTGTATGTTACATTTTAGCCAGTTTCAAAGTTTTTGAGAAAAATGACCAAAATATCCCTGTGAGACGAAAATTAATATTTTATTTGTTTTAAGTTGGAAACAGCTTAAAATTTTTTAGAACACGATATTTGACAATGGTTGCTCACAAGGGAACAGAGAAATTGATAGTAAAGCCTTGTGGGGTTTCAAGTTGACATTTCGAGCAATGAGTGTCTACCGAGACACCACGGCGGTTGTCACGGGCTCGAGGGGAGTACCGGGTCGTGACATTAACTGTGCATGATGTGGGGGGAGGCACGCGATGACTCCGGCTACGTACACGATGTGGGGGGATGCACATGAGCTAGGTGAGATGGGGTGGTGTATGTGTTTATATATGTATATGTGATGGAAAGTTTATGTTTATAATATATGATTCAAATGAATAATGAGAAACTTGATTATTGTCAATGTGTTCACTCTGGTGTGTAATATGGTAGGAATGGATTTTGTGGCATGTGAAAATCCCTTAATTGTCATCTGCCTTGAATCTCATTGCAACGAGAATGCATTCTCACTGCAGCGAGAAGCTTTAGGGTGGTGGGGGCACAAACTAGCCCTATTTCTCATGCAGTGAAAAAGAATTCTCTCTACAGCGAGGAATATCGCTGTAGCAAAAATGGATTCTTGTTGTAACAAGAAACTCTCGGGTAGACCCAAAATTCTGGTGCAGTGCTTCCACTTTGACAACAATTTTGACCACCTTCCATTTAGAATTGGGGAAAGTGGTAAAAATCAAAGTTGTAGCCTAGCCTTTAGTTTTCTAATTTTCTAAAAATCATGTCAATTGGACTTCTTTAATGGGATATATGCTTGAAAAACAAAAACATATGCAAACTAAGATTTTTTCTTGCTACAGCGAGAAACTTGCTGTCATGCTTGCTACCTTGCTTGATTTTGACATATTTTTCACCCATTTAACTTCATGGATTGATCATGGGTTTTTGGAACACTATGAGGTTATTAATCAAAGTTTGGAATGAGGGGCTTTTAGTAAGAAATTAAATCAATTGCATTGTTTTTGAAACAAGTGCATCATGATTTCCAAGTTCTCCTTATCGATTGCTTGGTCCATTCTTATGTTCACTCACTGAGTTTTATACTCACGTTTTTAAACTTCATGTTTTCATATTTGGAGCCAGTTGGGACCTAGATTGGGTTGTCCATGTATGCTTGCCTTCTTGGTAGGTACTATGGCATCTCAGTAGCTGTACTTTCATCCACGGTCACTCCGCTGATGGTCAAGGGTCTGTTACCTGTGAATACACATATGTAATGAAATTCACTAGTATCCATGTTATAAGTCAAATAGGTATATTTGATTACTGATGCCACTAGGAGTTAGCAAATGGGTGACATTATTTTGACATAATAAAATTGTAAGTATTGGGTCACTATAAAATGTTACTAAAATATTTTAGTAGAGAATTACAATATGTGGTTTTAGAAATGATGGTTGGGAATGATGATTGGGATTGCATAAAAAGGCTTGCTTGGGCTTAGTGGGCTATGCCCATTGGGCCCATGCACTGGTCATGGCCTGAGATTTGGGTTGTGACACATATGCCTAAAGTTTGTGTGTCTATGAGGTATCTAAAAATTCTTTTAACAACCGTCATGTGTGATTCTTTGGGTTGAGATTGAAAACAAGCACACAAACATACACTGAATTGGATAGCAGGCCTGTTGGCTGTTAAATAAAGAAGTGATCCAATCATACTTCTATAGAGCTTTTGATCAACATCCTTTCCTTTTTCATCTAAATCAAGTTTGGTGGATGGACTCATTGGTGTACAAATTGATTTCAGCTTTAGCATATCAAACCTTTTGAGCATGTCTTGAGTATATCTTTCTTGGTTGATGAGGATTCCTTTCTCACTTTGTTTGATTTAAAGCCCAAGAAAGTACTTCAACTCACCCATCATGCTCATCTCAAATTCACCCTGCATTTCTTTAGCAAAGTTCTTGCATAAAGCCTCATTAATTGCACCAAACACAATGTCATCCACATAAATTTGAACAACAATTAAATCATTTAAGTATCTTTTGATAAACAATTTTGTGTCAATACTACCTCTAACATAACCTTTTTCCACTAGAAATTTTGAAAACCTTTCATACCAAGCTCTAGGAGCTTGTTTCAATCCATACAAGGCTTTATGAAGTTTGAAAACATTATCTGGTTTTTCAAAGTCCTCAAAACTGGGGGGTTGCTCAACATAAACTTTTTCTTGGATGAAACCATTTAAGAATTCACACATTCATTTGAAATAACTTGAAGTTCATAAAGCAAGCAAATGCAAACAGTAATCTTATAGCTTCTATCCTAGCAACCGGTGCAAAGGTTTCATCATAGTCTATTCCTTCCTCTTGGTTATATTCTTGGGCTACCAACCTAGCTTTATTTCTAACTACATTCCCTTGCTCATCTACTTTATTTCTAAACACCCATTTTGTTCCAACAATAAGGTGGTTTATAGGCCTAGAGACTAATGACCATACATGGTTTCTTTTGAATTGATCAAGTTCCTCTTGCATGGCCAATATCCAGCTTTCCTCTTTTTCTGCTTCCTTAAATGTTTTAGGCTCAATTTGAGATATGAAAGCTGAAAACTCACAAGTCTCTCTTGTTGCTCTCCTAGTTTAAACACCTTGTGAAATATCACCTATGATTAGTTCTTGTGGGTGGTCTTTTGCATATCTCCAACTCCTTAGAAGGTCATTATATTGATTTTTAGTTCTTTGTAAGGTGCCTATGGGTGAAGGTTCTTTTTCTCTTCCTAAGGAATTTTCTTCATTGTTTTTCTTATCATCTAAACTCATTTCTTCCATTTGATTTTCAAGATCATTCATATCATACTAATCATCAGAAATTTTCTTTTGTAAGGTATTGGATTCATCAAAAACTACATGGATGGATTCTTCCACCATTAAAGATCTTTTGTTGAAGACTCTATCGGCTTTTGAGTTTAATGCATATCCTAAAAATATTGCTTCATCACTTTTTTCATCAAACTTTCCTAAAGGTTGTTTTCATTATTTAACACAAAGCATTTGCAGCCAAAGCTCCTAAGGTGAGAGATATTTGGTTTTCTACCTTTGTATAGCTCATATGGAGTCTTTGATATCATGGCTCTTATAGACACTCTATTTAGGATATAAGTTGCTGTGTTAACAGCTTCTGCCTAAAAGTATTTAGGTAGATTATTCTCACATAGCATAGTTCGAGCCATTTCTTTCAAGGTTCGGTTTTTCCTTTCTACAACTCCATTTTGCTAGGGTGTTCTAGGTGCAAAAAAATTATGATCTAACCCTTTTTCATTACAAAAATTCTCAAATTCATCTCCTTCAAACTCATCTCCATGATCACTTCTAATACTAACTATAGCTAGTCCTTTTTCATTTTTAACCTTCATACAATGACTTATAAATGCTGGTAGAGCACCATTCTTATGAGCAAGGAAATAAACCCAAGTGTACCTAAAGTAGTAATCAACTATTACAAATCCATAAGATTTTCCTCCTAGACTAGTTGTACTTATTAGACCAAGTAGATCAATGTGTAGCAATTCAAGATGTTTAGATGTTGACACAATCTTCTTGGTCTTAAAGGATGTTTTAACTTGTTTTCCTAGTTGGCAAGCATCACAAATCTTACCATTTTCAAACTTAAGGTCCGACAGTCCAACAACTAAATTTTTTCTAATCAACTTTGAAATGGTATGCATGCTTAGATGTCCTAATCTCCTATGCCATAAGAAGCTATCATTTTCAGCATTTGCCATAAGACATATTTCACAATCCATTTCAAGATCCTCAAGAAATACAACATACATATTCTTTAATCTTCTTCCTATAAATGAGACTTTATTAGTGCTTATGTCTATCACTTCACATTTGGTTGAGTCAAAACATACTTTAAACTCTTTATCACATAATTGACTAATGCTTAATAAATTATGTTTCAAACCTTGAACCAATAACACATGACTAATTTCAGTTTGAAAGTTCTTACCAACACTTCCTATGCCATGAATTCTACCTTTTGAATCATCACCAAAAGATACGGTTCCTCCATGTTTCTTGTCTAGCTGTGCAAATAGCATTTCATTTCCTGTCATGTGCCTTGAGCAGCCACTGTCCATATACCAAGGTTGCTTCTTTTTGAGTTGAGCTCTTGAACATGTAGCTTTTGAATGCAGCTTAACCTACAAAACAAATATTCAGTTTTTCTTTATAGGTACCCATATCTTGATGGGTCCTTGATTGTTGCAACAACATAGGATCCTTTTGGAATCCATATTTTTCTTATTTTCTGCACATTTCTTTTTCTATTGCAATCATAGGATAAATGGCCAATTTTATCACAAATATAACACCTAGATGATGCATTAGTAGAATTTTTCTTGTAGTATGCATTTCTTTTTGGAGTTTCAGTTTTTAAACTTTTGAGTGCAACATTTTCTTCACTAATCTTTTGTAAGGCTTCTGTTTTCCTTTCCAATTCTAATTTTAGACTTTCAAAATTTGTTTTTGAATGTTCCAATTCAATTTGCAGAAAGTTTCTTTGTTCAAAAACATAATTAAAGTCAAGTTTAATCTTTTCTAAATCTGATTCTAGAGATGCAGATTTTTTCTTTAAGGTCTTGTATTTCAAAACAAGCTTCTCAAATTCATCATATAAACATTCATATTCATCCTAAAGCTCATCAATAGAAATATTATAGAGGGATGAAGATACCTCGGATTCATCATCTCGTGCCATCAAACACAGGTTTGCTCTTTCTTTAGCTTTTTCTTCCTTAGCCTCAGAACTTGAAGTATCACTGTCTAAGCAAGTCGCTGCCACCATTGCCTTCTTTGATTTCTTGTTTCTCTTTAGAGTTTCTTCTTTCAACAAGGGTCATTTGAACTTGAAATGTCCAGGCTTTTTGCATTCGAAGCATGTAAACTTTTCCTTTTTGTTGGAGTCGTTTTTGTTTCTGATTCTCTATGAAGAACCTTGATCTTTTCTAAACCCTCTTCTAGCTAGTCTCCGATTTCTTGTGCCCATCAGCTTTCTGAATTTCTTTACAACCAGTGCCAATTCCTTATCATCATCACAGGATAGCTCATCCAGTTCTTCTTCAAGAATGCTCGCTTTTAGGGCAATGCTCTTCTTTTTTTCTTTAGCTTCCCTCCTATCTTCTTCTTCCTCTTCCTAGAGTTCTAGCTCATGAGTAAGAAGAGAACCACAAATTTCATCCAAAGTTATAACATTTAAGTCCTTAGATTCTCAGATGGCTGTCACTTTAGGCTTTCAATTTTTAGATAGGCTTCTAAGAAGTCTTTTTACAATTTCATGCTCGGGAATTGATTTGCCTAGTTGACTTAATTTGTTTGTGATGTATGTGAATCTATCTAACATGCTGGTGATATCTTCACCAGGCTCCATCTTAAACATTTCATAATTGAGGGTCAAGAGGGCTATCTTGGACTCATTGACTTGAGAAGTCCCTTCATGGATAATCCTAAGCTTATCCGACACTTGTTTTGTTGTAGTACAGCTTGGAACTTTATTGAATTCGGTGGGAGTTAGAGCACAATGCAAAATTGGTCTGAACTCTTTTAGTTTCAGCCTCGGTCCATTCAGACCTTGGCTTAGGGATCATCTCATTTGTCACTACATTTAGAGTTAAGGGAATGAATGGTCCATTAGTTATGACGTCCCACATCTCATAATCAATTGCCCTAATATATATTGACATCCTAGTGCTTCAATAAGGATGGTTAGAGCCATCAAAAAAAGGTGGTCTATTTGTTGATTGTCCCTCAGCAACTACTGATTTTTGTAGAGCCATTTGGATCTTCCCAAGGGTGTTAGACCTTAATAACAGGGTTAGGCTCTAATACCACTTGTTGGTCCCAAGTAAATGTGCTAGAGGAGGGTGAATAGCACATTTTGGCTTTTGGCAAGATGAGGAACTAATTTGAAAAGCAATGAAAATAAAAACAAAGTAAACAATGTGCAGGAATTTAGAGTGGTTCGGTCCAAGACCTACATCCACTACCTTGATTATTCAACCAAGGATTTTCCAAACTAATCCACTATGAACGGTGAAATTCACAAGCTTTCACCAAGCTTTTACAATGGCTTTTACCAGGCTTAGCCAAAACCTTTCACAATAGTTTTTACCGGGATCAACTAAAACCCAACACCTAACTTTTCAAGGTTAAGTTAGAACCTATACCCAATCAAGCAATCTTAACTTGAATCAATCCCTTAGAGTGACTTGCTCACTTTAAGAATACAAAGAGAGAAGTGATGAGAGTGTACCTATGATCACAAGGTTGATCTAAGTGGTACCAAGTAAAGTGCAGTTCAGAATTACAAGGATAGGAGTTGAGTGCAGTAAATGAGCAAAGAATATTTTCTAGTTTTTAAGCTCTCTTGTGTTATTGGAAGCCTTGATTGCATTTTTAGCCGTTGGAAATCTCTTTTATACTTGGAAAATCAGTTCTGAAGTGAGTTAGACAGTTTTTGACTGTTGGAAATAGTTCAAATTTTTTGACAGAATGCTCTTAGTCGACTAAGTCGTCTCTGTTTTTTATTTCCAGTTTCTGGCAGTGGGCACTTAGTCGACTAACCTATTCCTTAGTCGACTAAGTCTTTTCTGTCTCTCAATACTCTTCACCCCGCCAACCTCTGGTTTAAATTTTAGCTGACTAACTCTTCATTAATCGACTAAGGGGCTTATTTCTTGTTGATCAATTGTGACTTACTTATTCTTGTGTTCTTTGATATGTGCATTTGAATGATTGATTAATTATTTGCATACAATTTTTGTCCTACACACTCCAGTAGAGATATTAAACACAAATGAATGGGAATGTTTTATTATTATCTCAAAAACTAATGGAGCCAACAAGTTATACTAACAAGAATAACATTAACAGCTTTTTCAATTTTAATCTTATCTTCCTCAACAACACATCTAGTGATAAGATCATTAGTACTAGGCTTAGATAAATTACTCCAACTCTTTTTTTTTTATTGCAATCTCAAAACCACTTAGGCTCATCCTTTTTTTGTGATTCCTTAACTCATGATATAGGCCTTTCCAATTCATTCCTTTAAGGAATCTTTTCCACCTTCATCTCTTGGACTTTTGTCTTCTAAGCTTACTGTGAAACCCTAACTTAACATATAGTGAAATTTAGAAATTTACTGGTATTTTGATGAGCCATATGATATTTATGAAGTTGGATGATTTTTCATAACCATTATGCTTTAAATTTCTCTCTTATATAGTGCTTTAATTATTAAAGAATAATCTTTAAAAGAATGGGATAAAAAGAAAACCAAAAGAACTTTTGGAAGTTAAGGCAAAAAGGGTCGATTCCCTAGGGGAGAAGGGTTTGTCCTTGGAAGTTTAAGGCTCACATTTAGCTTTTCGAATTTAGGGGGATCGACTCCTAAAAAAGGAAAGGTCGATCCCTACAATACAGAACACTTTAGTTACCTTCTAAAATTACAACGATTGACCTCCAAGCTTTAAAAGGTCAATCCTTGCTAGATGAAACATGGGAATAAGCTTCTAGAAACTTAAGGATCGACTTATGACGTTTAAAAGTTCAATCCCTATAACCATGTAAGGAAAAATAAGATCCAGGGATTGACCCCTAAAGGTTAAAAAGTCAATCCCTAGAGCACAACAGGGAAAAATAAAAGACCTGGCCTGAGTTTCTTTTCTCATTTTGTATTTCTTTCAGCCTCTTTTTACTTCTTTTCACCGATGCAAGGACCTAATAGGCATGGCCCACTGGGCCCAAGCAAGCCTTTCTATGAAAACTTGTTTATTAAACCACATGTCCATCTTTTACCTTTAAGGTTCTTAATTCATTGTTTTCAAAAATAATTTCCTTTCGAAAATAAATGATGGCAACTGAACAATACCATTCACAAAATAATATTACTATTTGCCAACTTGTGGCGACATTATCATGCAAACCAAACATACAGTGTTTATAACAAATCTCATGAATTACATTTAATTAACCATATACTTATACAAAAGACCTTGACTATCAGTGGAGTGACTATTGCATGAATACTATCATAGGTGTTCTAGCAAACCTACCGTAAAATGAACAGGAGGAAGCGCTGCTACCTAAGATCCATCAATCTTCGAACCTAAAAACTAAAACATGAAGTTGAAAAGGGTGAGTATAAACCCAATGAGTGAACATAGGAAGGGAACAAGCAAACGATAAGGAAAGTTTTAGAAAGCATGATGCACTTGTTTAAAAATAATGCAATTTCATATATTATGAACAAAACTTGATGCCATGCTGTTTTTCAACTCAATTTAAAACATTTAGGAAGTTCAAGCAAGGCAAGCATAGCAATACGTTGTAGCAAGAATGCCTTTCCTCTGTAGTGAATTTCAAGGAAAAATTTTGAACCAACAACCCGAGAATTTCTCGCTACAGCGAGAATACATTTTCATTGCAGCGAAAATCTAGAGCAAAGGTTAAGGCCATCCACCCGAGAGTTTCTTGCTGCAGCAAGAATGCATTTTTGCTACAGCAAAAATCCAGAGCAAAGGTTAAGGCCATCCAATCGAGAGTTTCTCGCTGCAGCGAGAATGCATTTTCGCTACAACGAAAACCTGGGCTAGTCAAGTCCCCTGCACCCGAGAGTTTCTCGCTACAGCGAGAATGAATTTCACTGCAACAAAACCCAGGGCTATCAAGTTGAAGAATTCTTGTCATAATGAAAATCCATTTTTGCTGCAATGAAAAATCAATTGGAAAACATTTGTCAAATTTCAACATTCAATATTCAATACAATCACATTTTATTTCCTTAACCTCTATATGATATGTGTATACATGTATACAACTCCCATCTCATCAGCTCATGTGCACTTCCACACCACACATAGCTAGAATCATCCTGTGCACTCCCTCACCGCACAAGGCACTATCATCATGTGCATTCCCACATTGCACATGGCATTTATCATCAATGTCTGAACTCACACAGCACACCACTATCACCGTCATGTGCACTCCTACACTGCACATGCACGATTACAATTGTCACCCAATAGTGCCATTCAATGCATAACATACACATCAACATAATGTAGAAACATATGAATTCATCACATTCAAATTTCACAACATAAAAATGTTTCATCAAGGGCTTGTTCCCATGCATATTTTGAGAAAAGTTTAGTAAAATATTTCAATTGATTCAACTAAATACATATGCATTTATCAAAAAACATTTAATGCAAGTTCACTCAACTTAATGCCACCTTACAAGACTAGTGCCCACAAAGTCTTAATCCAAGTAGTCCTGAAATACCGTTAAAGCCTATATTTACCAACAAGCCATAACAACCTCCATCAAGTCATAATTTGAATTTAATAATTCTAATAAATATACACTATACAATCTACACCCTAACCCATAAATTCAAAAATTCAAGGGTTGAAAATATATACCTTTTAGCCTTAAAAATGAAGATTTGAAGCCAAAATCCAAGTGTAGTTGAAAGTGGAGTAGAAATAGAAAATAAAGGAAAGGAAGAGAGATTTTTCTTTCTCTCTCCTACGATTTAGATGTGATGAAAATTAAGGTTAGAAGCTGTAGGTTTGATGCCCAAGAAGTTAGGAGAAGGAAGGAGTAAGAAAAGAAAAGGAAAGAAAAGAAAACAAGGAAAAGAAAATGGAAATCTTGATTTTTATGGTGGAGGAACAAAAGTGGCGTTGGGAGGAGATGGAGGAAAGTGATGCCTTGGACACAGTGGCTAGCCATGGGATAAGGATGAAGAGTTAAAGCTTCCTTTAGAAGCTTTGACCAAGCTTTATGAGAAATTACCATTTTGCCCTCTAAGGTTTTCATCCTTTTTAATTGTATCCTCCCATAATCTTTTAATTCCAATTTCTTTCCATTTTTCTTCCTTAACACTTGTACTAATAAAATATCAAATTTATGATTCAACGTGGTAACACCGTAATATTTAAATATTTATTTATTTGCGCTAGCTTTATTTAATAAAGACACGCGGGCTCCATTAACGTTATTTTTCTCTAAAATTTCCTCGTCTTTTTCTCCCCCACTTAGATTGACTATATATTTCTCCTTCATGAAAAATTTCGACATCGAATAAAATATTAATATTTTAATATTAATTTAATAATAAAATATTATTTTATTCTAAAATTTTCCACTAACCATCTAGGGCTGTAAAACATCTTACTTTGCCCTGATTCACATCCGGATCACCTTTAAGCTTGCAAATTTTTTTCTCGATAAAAATATTATTATTTATTCGCGTGTGATATATTTTATCTTAAAATACTGTTTTCACCCGTCTCCATCCTTTGTCACTTAAATCAACATCCATTGACCCTTTGTCTCATTGATAAGGTCATATTGACTTCTATATGAGGGTACTGGGTGTCAGACATAGTCCATATTTAGCAAGGATTAGCTTTCAAAAAATCAAATATAAGGTAATATTTAACCATTTTCAAGCTTTATATCTATGGGTTTAGGCTAACTTTTTCTCTTTACGAAGTTTAGCAACAAACCTTTTCTTGAAATGAGAATTTTTTAGGGTTTTACCTTTCAAAGGATTTACTAAGGTAAGGGTTCCAATAATGTTAATAAATGCTTTGAGTTTGAAGTTCTAAAGCTTATTGGATTTGAACTAAGGAATATTAGTTACTCAATTTGTTTCAAATAAATGGGTTTGATAGAAACTAGGAAACTTATGATGGAATTTATTATACTAGGCCCTGTTAGAGTTTGTATGTCGTAGAACGATCAAGTTTTGGCAAATAGAGGTTTAAAGAAATGTGCTTCTTGTCAAGGTGAATGGATACATCTCTTTAAAGTATTTTAATTTGTAAAGGTAAGCATGATTTATCGAGTTGGTTGCCTTGCATGATTTGAATGCTATATTTACAATGATAAATCAAAATGTTTAAGTTCAAATGATTTTAAAGAGTTTTAGAACCTATATACCTCTGTAAATATCTCTATTATATAGTAGCTTTTAACAAAAGGGGACAAGTCCTTTCAATTGTTTTACTTCAAAATGATTCCTATCAGTCATGCTAGTGAATGAACTTGATGCATGAGCTAATATATGTTTAATAAACAACGTTAATCATAGTGATTCAAGCTAATCCTTGGGTCACTAAAAAAAATGCAAAATGCTCTCAACCAACATGAATTCCCAAGCCTCCCTACCACCCATGTTCCACCCTCTGGCCGCCCGTCGGATGCAACCCAACCACCGCCGACAGCCCCCCAGTTGCTGCTGACAGTCCCCCTTGGCCTGTCGACAGCAAACCCTCCTGTTACCTGGACAAAGCTTTCACAACCGCAAATGATAAAAGGCAGTCCTCAAGAGTTTCATGCCCAACTGCAACCCCCAACTTCCCCCAAAGCAGTCAAAAAATCCTTTATTGTTATTGCAAATGCAACAAAACCAACCTTGATACCACCCACACGTCCCTCTTTTTGCTACAAAGATAAGCCAGCTGTGCGTTTTTTGAAGATGAGATTGAAGCTTTAGCACAGGCCTTCAGATTCTCAATAGTCGAGAAGTTCTCAAAGATGCCTCGCTTAATTGACATTCGTCAATCTTTTGTGGGTTTGGGATTATTCGGGACTTATAATGTCCAGTGGATGAACTACAAACATGTTCTGATAAACCTGTCGAATGAGTAGGATTTCAATAGAATCTAGATGAAACAGACATGGTTTATAGCTAACCAGAAGATGCTCATTTCAAGTGGATGCCGAATTTTGAAACCGAGAAAGAGTCATCCATAGTCCCAATTTGGATCTCTTTCCCAAACTTGAAAGCCCATTTGTTTGAGAAATTAGCTCTGTTACTGATCGTTAAAGCCATTGGTAATCCACTTTATGTTGATAAGGCCACTACAAACGGAACCTGGCCAAGTGTGGCTCGATTCTGCATTGAGTATGACTGCTTGAAGGCTCCACTGAATAGTGTTTGGATCGTGGTTAGCAAAAGAGGATTGGAGGATATGTCTGGAGGCTACCTTCATGTGAGACCCCAACCTCTATAAGCTTGTAACTAAGTATAGATGTAATAATACGAGCCATGGGTAATTTCGTCATTTTCTTAGTAAGGCATAAAAGTAAGATTTTTAATAAAAGTATGGCTTAAGTAGGCCTAAGGTATAAATGGATGGTGAAATTATGGGTAAAATGGAAAGGAAACCAAAATTTTGACGATTTTCACCGTAAGGACAAAATGGTCATTTTTCACCTCGAGTTAAAATTTTAAGTTTTTATAAACCCGAACATGTCTAGACCATTATGAATATTGTCCCAGTGTTAAAAGAGCAAAAAGATTGCATAAAAGATTGGAGGAGAATAAGTAAATTGGTGGAGTGGGCAAATTGGTAATTTTAAGGAAATGGATAAAATTTGCCTATAAATATCTTGAATTTCCAGCAGCTTCTTGAAATTTCTAGCAGCTATCTTCTTCTTTCCTTCTCCTCTCTCACGTTTCTTCAATTCCTCCATGGGCGTTTTCTTCAAGCTTCCATAACTTTCTCTCTCTAGCTCCAATTTTCATGCTTTTGGTGTACTCTTCCATAAACCCTTATGCTCTTTCATCCTCTCACTTTAAAACCCTTCAAAAAATATGGTTTTCATACTTTCTCTCATTAGCTGGGCATTTTAGAGAGAGAAAGAGAGAATTAGCCCATTGATTTGGAAGCAATTGGCAGAGAATTTGACTACAAAAGAGCCTTAGGGTAAGTGATGAATTAAGCTTGGTTTTTAGCTGCAGAAAATGGCTAGTAATTAGGATTTATGAGCTGTTTTGTTGTTGACTATGTTCATTACTTTTTAGTGATTAAGATAGTGAACATAGATAGCCATTTAATGTTGCAATTGAAAGCTAGTTAAGAGATAGCTTTTAGGGGTCATAGTGTGTAAATTGACCTATTGCTTATACTAATGTGATCCTAGGTTCTAAGGAAGCCCCATCATCTCATTTAGACAATTAGGGGAATTGGAGTCATCTAAAGGCTCTACAATCAATTGGTGAGTGGACTGCCTTCAAAACTTGTTTTGGGAAATATAATGTATTTGCACTCATTTGAATGAATTATCAAGTTTTTCATAAAGACAAGTGCCTTGGGAACAAGCTTTTGCAAAATGGTTTTATATTGTGATATGTGAATGCTATGGATTTATTGACTATTGTAGTATGATGATATATAAATGAGTGTGTTGTGCATGATGAATGATATTGTGTATAATAACTGTAACCATGTGTGTGCACGATGTGGGGGGATGCACATGCCGGTGATGATGGTGGTGTGAGAGGTGGATGATGATAGTGTCGTGTGCACGATGTGGGGGGATGTACATGAGCCGGGTGTGTTTATGATGATGTTGATGTTTATCTATGTAATTATGCATATCTAGACTTATGAAATAAAAACTTATGAATGTGATATATGATTGACATATATGAGAAATTTGATACATTTTACTTTGGGAATTTTCATGTGATGTATGTTGATTTTGTTGGTTTAGCAGGATGGCTTTTTTGTTGAGTGAGGGGAAACTTTTCTCTTGTTGTTTTGTTTTCACTACAGCAAAATTCATATTCGTTGCAGCGAGAAACTCTCGGGTTTGAGAACCTTCACCAGAATTGGTTCTTGCTGCAGCGAGAATGTATTTCACTGCAGCGAGATAGTCACCGTAGCTTCTCGCTTCAGCGAAAAAGGAATCTCGTTGCAGCGAAAAACTCTCTGTTTTATCAGTGAAATTTCGCTGTAGTGAGAAACCTTATATTTTTGGGTTACAATTTCACCGCAGCGAGAAAGAATCTCACTGCAGCGAAAAACCTTCTGTTTTGATCTCCTATCTTGTCCAATTGCTACCTTATCTTTCACTTCTTTACTACCATATCAAAGCATGGACTTCCTACATTAAGGATTAAATGAGTTAAGTTTAAAGGGAAGAGGTTTAGTGAGAAATCCTCGACCAGTTGAGAAACCCTCAATCGACTAATAACAAAATCCCAACGTCGCTGCAACGAAAATTCATTCTAGCTGCAGCGAAGATTCGTTGTCATATTTGACTTGCTTACGTATCATTGAAGCTTTCATTCTTCAAATGGTTCGTTATGTATGGATTTATGATTTTTAAATGATAAATCAATTAAGGGCTTAATGAGGGGTTTTTAGTAAGAATAGAAACAAATTGTATTGTTTTGAAAAAAAATGCATCATGATTTCATTAAAGATTCCTTATGGTATGCTTGTTCCCTTCCTTATTCACTCACTGGATTTATACTCACCATTTTCAACTTCATGTTTTTAGATCACGAGACAGCCAGTAACTAGGACGAGGTATCCTTATAGACTTGTACACATTTTTTGGTAGGTGTCTCGGCATTCAGTAACTGTACATTCGTCCAAGTCCCTCTGCTGGAAGTCGAGTATTATTTTATTGTATATAGATGAACTTAATGTAATTATTAAGATACATGTTGTAAACAAATATATATACACTTATTTAGTATGCCAATATGAGATGGCAATGTTTAATAATATTTTGATTCTAAATTTTGAAAAATGACTTAACAGTTTATGGTAGAATGATAAACACGTCAGCCTAATAGGTTTGCTTGGGCTTAGTGGCCTACGTCCATTGGGCCCATGTGTCCGTCATGGCCTAGAATTTGGGTCGTGACACTTCAAAAGGCTGAATTTGCGCCAATGCTGGAATATTGCAGCCATTGCTATCATGTTGGACATTGAATCTCAAATTGTTTGGTACTGGGACAGAAAAATGGGACGGTCAGCTCCAAACAAGGGAAACGGCAACAGGAGAGACCTAAGCAACCAGTCGAAAAGAACAAATAGTCAGATGAGACTTTGGGAACTAAAGAAGGAGAAAAGCCTAGGACCGCCAGAGAAGGAGAGAAGGAACTGAATAGGGCAGAATAGTCTAAACAGAAAAAGCAATGGCAAGTAGTTAGAGAAGTTGGCAGCAGCAGAGCAAAAAAGACAATGGAAAATGAAGATGAACCGGGCTTAGAGTTTTGGCATGCTGGCGTCCCAACTTCAAATAAATTTTAGGCAATAATGGAAGAAGATCTAGAAGAGCAGAATCAGGCACCGAAACAGGGGCAAATAGAGGTAAGCAGTGCTTATGCAAATGAAATTATTTTTTCATCCAAGTCGGGAGACGCAGCAAAATGCCGGGAAGGTGTGGTGGTCGAAATCCACGGGGACGTAACGGACGAAAGTAGTAGTCCACAGAAGGAAGTGACGGGTTGTCACCGGGAAATGGAAGAGGAGCAGTCTACAGGGGCAGAAAGCATGCACGTGATCAGTGAACTAAATGGGAGAGAGAAACTTGCAATTTTTTTTGCAAATGTGCAGACCGAAAAGGGAGAGGTTCAGGAGCATTTTCACGAACAAGGAAAGTTTACTCAAACCGGATATGACGCGAAAGAACGAGGGAGGACAGAACCCGAAGGAGGAAAGCCACAAATGGCTCCAGCAATAGGTAATTTCGAAGTGCAGGACAAGCGGGATAAGCAAAAAAGTGCCTCGGGTACAAGTATTAAAATGGCTACGCTTGCTAGCGATGGGACGTCGCATGCATGGAGGCAGGAGGGTGCTGGAATAAATTTCAACAATAATCGTTTGGAACCACTAACGCAGGCAGCAACACGTTTGCATGGCGACGAACAGACGAGAACCACAATGAGAGAACTTCCCTTGGCGTCAGCTGCAAGTGGGCCCAATGTACTCCTAGAGGTTCACGTGCAAGGTAAGAAGGGTCAACCATGCAATGGCATGGGAGAGAGGGACTCGGATTGGATAGCAATAGCTGAGCATGATGGGACTTTGCAGCTCAAAACGCTGCATGAAGGTGCAGTCAGGTTCGTGGGGCCATCAACTGCCACGGCAAGACCGTTGACTGCGCAACACGGCTAGTAAGATCCCACAAATGACGACAGGTGTGAAATGTCCACTGTAGCTGATGGGATAATGGCACAAGACTCTATGCAAGCAAGAATAGGAGGGAAAGAAGCTAAAATCGGTGCAGCCCGTAACCAGAAGAAGAAAAAAATAAAAATAAAACAAAAATTAGTTGACAAGGCTGCAAGTAGTGTAGAAAAAATAGAGAATGGATCGGGAGGTCAAAATGTGACAGTTGATATGGCTGAAGGTAGTGGAAAATATAGGCCAATAGTGGGATCAAGTGCATGTCAGACAGAGAACGTAAACGGACATAATCGGGTTATTTCATCAGAGCCATGCTCACATGACAAAATGAATAACTATGCTAAGAATCCTCCCAATATGGAATCCACCTCGGGTTAATGCACGCACAATAAAAAACCAAGTGATGTTCTTTTTGTTCCGTCTTTCTCTGAAACAAAGTTCACAAAAATCGAGGTCCATCCTCGTATACGGCGTAAAAGACATTCTGACATTGAAATTTCAATTGATAAGATATTCAGTTTAATCTCAGATAAAGCCGTGGATAGGTGGGATAACGATGAGGCTTCGGATGAAGATGCCATCTCGGTAAACTTTGCAGCTAGTTGGGAATGCGAAAAGTATTTTTAGTGCACTAATTCGATTTTAAATTTAGTTTAGAATAGTGTCTCACTGTAATATTAGGAAATATATTTTTAATTTAGCACCAAAGTTGTGCACGTAAAATGGATCTCTTTACTCTATTTGTTTCTCCGAAACTTCTTATGTTCATGTAACTTGGAGGCACGGCTTAGGGCCACCTCCTATGTACTTTACATTTCGTAGTTAATAAAATTTAACAGGGTAGTTGGACCCTACGTGATTTTTCAGTGTAAAAAACAAAAAAAACTCGATGCATGAGCGATGAAAGTTATGGTGGATGTATGATTTTTCCCGCCTTAGTAATTAGAGATGAGAATGATGTATGCTCATGAGATTATTAAATACAAGCATGAGTTAGTATGTGATATAGCACCACAAACTAGAGGATTTGATGATTATAAGTATGATAAGGTGGATGTAGACTTTTCCACCTCATGAATTAGAGATAAGCATGTTATCTTACAAGAGTACACACAGTAAAAGCTATTAATATTATGTGAGGTAGTTCCACATAACCTACAAGATCAATATAGATATGAAGCACGAGCCTTAGTCAAGTATGATAATGTATTGGTAAGATTTATGGAAAATAATTTTTGATCTAAATGACTTTATAGCGTTTCCACACGTTGTTATGTAGAATTCCACCACATGGTGATGCTGCCAAGTATAATGTTTTATAACGTTTCCACACATTGTGATGTAGAATTCCACCAAGTGGTGATGGCACCTAGTATAATGTTTTATAGTGTTTCTATATAGCTTAATGTAGAATTCCACCCATGGTGATGGTGTTGAAAAGGGTATGTTTATTAGGAATGAATGATTTTGTACATGTAAGTGTGAATGACTAGTTTATGCATTATGTTACCATTATTGATGGATGAGAAATCTATGAATAGTGATGTTTTCTTTTTTGAATTTATGAATAGTGATGTTAATGAGATAGATTAGATTCTAGACATAGCTCAAATTATGTATTAAATGTTTACTGTGTGTTATTATATAACTAGATCTCAATAGAAACCTTCAATACAAGGGTGATTCCAAATAAGAGCTTGTTTGGCCTGATTTATTTTAATGTAAAAGCTATATGAAGCTCTTATGAAAAATAATAGCTTTTAAAATTAAGCTAAAACTGTATGGTAAATTTACTTTTATAAGCTCTTTTTTATAAATAAGCTGTTTGGTAACACAATTTATATAAGCTCTAATTTTGGTTAAAATTACAATAAAGGTATTTAATAAATAATTTTCTATTAATCAATGAATTCCTTTGTTCACAATGGAAAAAAACTCAACTTTATTTTTTGTATATTTAAAAAAATTTTTGGTAACATAAAAAGCATTTTTATATAACATAAAATTTATAAATGAGGAAAATTTTTGAGAGGGTAATGTTGGTATTATTTTTAATAGATGAGGACATTTTTCAAACAAAAAGAAAAATTCTCCTAAAAACCTGGCATATTTTTAAAAGAAGATAAGAGAAAATTCGTCTCTAAAGCTTTTCTTGAGGCTTTTTTTTTTAGATTTTTTTCTTTTAAAAAAAGCTATTTTTTTAAGAGCTTATCAAAATCCTGTTTGACCTGGCTTTTACTTTTAAGAGATAGATAAGTTAAAAAAAAGTTGGGCTAAATAGGCAATAAGTTATGTGATAGATGGAAATCTATAGTAAAGTGCCCACAATTTGGGTCTAAGAGCTAAGTATCATTATCCTTTAGAGGGGATTCAATGCTTCAGGTACAATATAGTTTCCTTGTTTTTCATAAAGGATTTTTTGCAATGTATAGTTTTCATTATGGACTATGTGTTTATAAAATGTTGATTTCTACTCAATAAAATTGTTGCTTTTATGACAACTCTATTTTTTTTTCAACGTTTTGACAATACAGTTGTGCCTATCTCAAGATTCATATTTATAGTAAAAATGTGATATGTGTAAAATGTCTACCCTTTGACTTGTCCACTTCCCATATTCACTCACGGAGTCTTTATGACTCACATGTTAGTTTTCAGTTTTTTTTTTTAAACAGATCAATTATTAGCATTCTACCATTGTCACAGAGATAAGATCTCATTCTTTCTTAATAGCTGATATAGTTGCCCCACTTGAAGCCTAGAGAGTCAAGTTATGTTCAACTGACAAGTCGATCTTTATCTTTATGCTTATATGTGCTTGAAAAGTTTATGTTGATATAATGAAGAGATGGCCATTATTTTATGAAATTATACAAATAAATGTTATGAGATGGCTCGAGAGCCTATAAGGATGCCTGATGGTGTATATGCATGTTTATATGATATGAAACATGAGAATTCACATTATACAGATATTGTGATGAGAATGTGAGTGTTTTCACACCTTATGTTAAGAAGTTTCATAATTGTGTAATAGTGCATCAATATGTATATAGTTGTTTTGTGTGTTGTGTATGAAAGTTAAGATGAACAATATGTATATAAGATCAATAAGAGTCTTGTTTAGGACTAGTGGTCTATATCCACCTAGGTCCTCTCATCGGTCATATCCCTAAAAATGAAATATGACAAAAATGGTATCAAAGCACTCTGTGTGCAACCTTGGGTTGTGGTAAGGCAAACCTTAATGAGGACGCTAACTGTCACAAACTATGATCCTTCGCCTAAGTAAGTGACAGTCCGTGCGATGCTTAAGCAGACACTTCCACGTAAGCCAGTTAATAATCATTTATATTTGATCAAGCATCAATAATAGCAAGAAATCAAACTGAGACAGTGCACATCAAAATCATAAGGCATACAGAATGCCATATATGTAACCACTGAGCCATAAAAAGAAAAAATATTTTATTAATATGAAAATCAGTGCAAGGGACCAAGACACGCCATCGTTAAGCCATAGGGGCAGCCCTAGATGATTCGTTATAAATATACCTTTGCTAGTAAGGCAGCCCAACAATCCGTGGACTACTCACCCCCTATAAAGAGTTTACGAGGTTTTACACGTATTTTACCAATAGCCATTACAACACTTGAAATTAGGACATTCCTTTCCTAAAAAGTCTTCCCCCTCCTAAAAACTTAACAAGTATTTTTAGAGATGCTACCACAAGCCATTACAATGTATGAAAGGGGACATTTCCCTTACAAGTACAAAATACTCAATTCTTTAGACAACTCTACCTTATCGTAGTCCGATACAAGGTTGGCTTATGACATCTTCCCCTACTCAATCTATCGATGTCCTCATTGTAGTCGGCTTAAAATTTTTCAATCTTCTACTAGAAGGCTCGGAGATCTACTTTTTTCTCTTAGGTGATCTCATCTGGCTCTAAATCTTCCCATCTCACAAGGTTCTCCTGTCGATCGTCAATTGATTATCATCATCCTCCCTACCAAAATCTCCCTCATTCGACACTGTAATGGTGGCTTGGTGTCGATGGCAGCTCTTGTGGCTCGGCTCCTACTTGCATCTGCTAGATTTACATGGAATGGCTTGAGATTGCTAACGTGAAACATGAAGTGTACCTTCAACCACTTGGGTGGATCAATCCTGGAAAAGGTCTTCCTCACCTTGGCTATAATCGATATTAAACCTTCATACTTTCGTATTAGTCTTTGATCTCTCTTCTTTAGGAATCAGAGTTGTTCGGGTACCAACTTCACTAGCACTAGATCTCTCATCGTAAAGTATTGATCCTTTTGACCTCGATCTACCCAATTTTTCATGTGGCTAGAGGCTTTCTCTAGATAAGCGTTGGCAATTTCAATGTTTTGTCTCTACAACTTAGCAAAGTTGAATGCTTGTGGACTCTTCTCGCTATACAATTACACTAAGGTATGGGGAAGTCTAGGTTGTTGTCTAGTGATGATCTCGAAAGGGGTTTTATTGGTGGTTGGCCTCTTTTGTGAGTTAAACCATAGTTGAGCCACATCTAATAGGTTGGGCCAATTCTTCTGATTTGCTTATACAAAGTGTGATAGATATTCTTCTAACAACCCATTGAAGCATTCTATTTAACCATCTGTTTGCGGGTGATAACTAGAAAATATGTTGAGTTCTGACCCTAATAGCTTGGAAAGCTCTTTCTAGAAAAAGCCTTTAAACATTAGATCTCTATTGCTAATAATGCTCTTACGAACACCCCAATATTTTACCACATGTTTAAAAATCATGTCAGCTATTTCTTCTGTGGAGCCAAACTTTTACATTGGAATGAACATCACGTATTTGGAGAAACTGTCCACCACTACCAAGATTGCTATCATATCTCCCCCTTTAGGAAGCCCTACAATAAAGTCCAAAGAAATGCTTTCCCACGATTTGGTTGGCACTGGTAGAGGTTCAAGCATTCCTGTTGGTCTTTGTCTCTCTACTTTATCCTATTGGCAAATGAGGCATGTCTTCATATAATCCATCACATCAATCCTGTTTTATCTAATCTCTCTCGCACTTGGAACAAATATGCGTAGTCCTTTTGTTAGTAGGAGTCCATTTTCTACCCAAAGGTATCTTGACTTTCTACTCTCCACCAACTTTTTAATGACCATTGCTCGGGGATCTCTGTGCAAATTTTCCCCAATAAGTTTAAAGATATCTGTGGTCACTTTGCTAGCTGTCATTGGTGAGATCACTCTTAGAGCTGCGAACTCAATTTTCCTGTTGAAGGCATCTGCCACACGGTTCGCTTTTTCAACTTTGTGCTCAAAAGAGAAATCAAACTTGGTTAGGAACTCTTGCCATCTCGCTTACTTGGTGGTAAGTTTTGGTTGTGTGAGGAAGTGACTTACTACGATGTTGCCGGTCTTAAGCATAAATTGTGATCTTAGCAAGCAGTGTCACCAAGGTCGTAAATAATGGATCACTGCTAGTAGTTCTTTCTCCTATGCCATGTATCTTCTTTCAGTTTCATTCAACTTTTGACTTTCAAACATAACCGGGTGTCTTTCTTATAACAACACTTCTTCAAGGGTAAAGTCTGATACATCCACCTGTACCTCGAAGGGCTTCGCAATATCGAGAAGTGATAAAACAGGATCCGTCATCATCGCGTCTTTCAAACCTTTGAAGGCTTCTTGGCACTGCGGCTTCCAACTCCACTTTTGTCCCTTTTTCAGCAATTATGTAAATGTTACTGTTCTTCTTAAATATCCTTCCACAAATCTCTTATAATAATTGACCAGCCTTAAGAACAAATGAAGCTCAATTGTATTTTTTAGGGGTTGCCCATTCTTTGATAGCCTTCACCTTCAGCATGTCTATCCGGACATGCTCCTATTCAATTATGTGGCCAAAGAACTGAATTCGGATTTGCGCAAATGCACATTTCTCTCTTTTTACATACAATTGGTTGTCACGTAGCCTTTGAAAAATCTGTCGTAAATGTCGTTGATGCTCCTCTAAGGTTGAATTGTATACTATGATATCGTCCAAGTAGATTACCACAAACTTGTCCAAAAATCATGGAACACCTAATTCATCAATGTGCAAAAGGTAGCAGGAGCATTGGTTAGTCCAAAAGACATAACAAGAAATTCAAATACGCCATATCATGTTTTAAACAGGTAGTTTTCGGCTCATCTGCCTCAACCACTCTTACTTGATGGTATCTTGATATTAAATCTAATTTGGAAAAGTATTTTACACCACTCAACTGGTCAAAGAAATATGCTATAAGAGGGATAGAATATTTATTCTTAACTATGACTTTGTGAAGGGCCTGGTAATCCATGCATAATCGTAAACTCCTATCCTAATTCTTCTAAAAAAGTACCAAGGACCCAAAAGGCACCTTTGATGGTCAGATAAATCTGGCTTGAATCAACTCGTTTAATTGTTTCTTTAACTCCACCAACTCTAAGGGAGCCATCTTGTATGGCTCTTTTGCAAGCAACTTGACTCTTAGGAGTAATTTTATCCCATGATCGATAGCTTGTCGAGGTGGTAAGACCCTCGGTAGTTGTTCTGGCATCATATACTGAAATTCTTCCAAAACTAGCTTCATTTCCTTGAGTATTGGATTCGTGTTATCTTCGCCTTTGTAAATGGGCATGGCCATGTAAGAGGGCTCACTTTTCTTGATCCCCTTGTTAAACTACATAACTCATATAATCTTCTTCCTGCTCTTAGGTAGAATTGTAACTAGTACCACACATGGTCATTTTCCAAAAAACATTCAATAACCTGCAACAAGGAAAGGGATGGCTTCTGCTTTTGTCATAAAATCCAACCCCAAAACAAAATCAAAGTCATCCATAGTGGCTACTATGAGGTTCATTTTCCTTTCCCAAGAGCCAATCTTAACCTTTACGTCTTTGCCATTTCCCATGATAGGTGAAGCTGGCAAGTTAATTGCTTTCATCTGCCCAAAGTCTTTCTTAACTTTAAAACGGCATTTCTTAGCATCTCCTGAGGTGATAATGGTGTTTGAGGCCCCCGTGTTGAGCATGGCTTTGGTACATTTTTCATTCAATAACACCTCTACATACATTAGACCTCATTAGGGTTCCTTCTCCATCTTTTCTAATTACGCTTGTAAAGCACTAAGAAAACAAATAGAAGCCATTCGTGTTGGCTCTTCCTTGACTTTTAGACTATGGTGTGGGGTAACAGTGTCTCAACATTGGCAGTGCATATCGCACTGAGAACTACTCGATGAGGGTAATTAGTTACTCGATGTGGTTCTTTGTATATAAAACAAGATATCGAAGAGGGTGGCTTGAAGTTCCATAGCTTGTTTATTCTCAGTTAGGGTGAGTTTGTAGCAAGTGGTCTCCTATTGCCTCCCTCACTCAAGGGTCTACTCACTATCGAAAATTTTAGCCCACTATTTAAGCTAAAGCTATTAGTCTTGGATGGAGGGGTCCTTCCTTTAGTTGGAGTTTTCACTATAATCAATAAGGCGTTCGGCAGCTGCCATCATCAAAGTCACATCGTGTACCTTCTGTCACTGTAACTCCATCCTCGCCCATGGTTTTAAACCCTCGAGGAAATAGATCAATCTATCTTTTTCAATCATATCTTTGATATTTAGCATTAAGGTAGAGAATTTGCTCATGAACTCCTGCACTAATCCCGTTTATGACAACTCTTGCAACTTCTGTCGTGTCATAAATTCAACATTCTTAGGGAAAAATTGGCTCTTCAGTTCTCCCTTGAGGTCCACTTAATTGTTGATGCAGCACTCACCATTAATGAATTTGGAACGCCACCATAATTTTACTTCCCCAGCAAGATACATTGAAGCCATTGCCACTTTATCCTCCTCTGACTCCATGTGCACTGCTCAAAAATACTACTTTATATAGAAAAAGAAGTTCTCTAACTCCTTAGCATCCCTAACCCCTTTATATCACTTAGATTCCAGCACTTTGTGTGAGACCTTGACCTTTATAGACTCGTAAAGGGAAGTATACGCGATATCCCTGATTAGGGGTAATTTAATCATTTCCTTACCAAACCCATAAAAGTAAGTTTTAAACAATATTAAGGCCTAAGTAGGCCTAAGGCATAAATGGATGGTGAAATTAAGGGTAAAATGGACAGGAAACCAAAATTTTGATGATTTTCACAATAGGGGCAAAATGGTCATTTTTCACCTCGAGCTAAAATTTTAAGTTTTCATGAACCCGAGCATATCTAGACCATTATGGACCTTGTCCCAGTGTCAAAAGAGCAAAAAGATTGCATAAAAGATTGGAGGAGAATAAGGTAAATTGTGGAGTGGTAATTTGGTAATTTCAAGGGAATGGATAATATTGGCTATAAATATCTTTCTTCCAACAGCTTCTTCTCCCATTTTCCAGTCGCTTGTCTTCTTCTTCTTTTTCTCTTTCACGTTGCTTCCAACCTCCATGGAAGCTTGGTATAGAGCTTGCATGATTTTCTCTCTCTAGCCCTAAATTTCATACTTATGTGCCCTTTTGACTAGAACCCTTGTATTCTTTCACTCTCTCACTTCAAAACCCTTGATAAATCTTATTTTCGTACTTTCTCTCACTAGTTGGGTGTTCTAAAGAGAGAAAGAGAGAATTACACCATTTGTTTGGAAGCTTTTGGAAGATAATTCGACTACAAAGGAGCCCTAGGGTGAGTGATGAACTAAACTTGGTTTTTAGCTGTGGATAATGGCTAGAAATTTAGATTATGAGTTGTTTTATTATTGAGGATGTTCATTCATTTTATAGTGATTTAGATAGTGAACATAGATAGCCATTTGAAGTGACAAGTGAAAGCTAGCTAAGAGATAACTTTTAGAGTTTATAGTATGTGAATTAACATAATGGTGATATTAATGTGATGGTAGGTTCCAAGGAAGCCTCATCATTCCATTTGGACAATTAAGGGAATTAGAGTTAACGAAAGGCTCAACAATATACCGGCGAATGGACTTGCATTTCAAACTTGTTTTGCGGAATATGAATGATTTTATCCAACTTGTCTTTGAAAATGTATCTTGGGAACAAGCTTTTAGTGAAGTGATTTTATATTGTGAAATTGTGATATACAATGGATTATGTGTTATCAAAATATGATACTATGCATGACATGCATTGGGTGCTTATTTGTATGTTGATGTGGACTCGGCTATGTGCGAGTAGGAGTGCACATAAGCCGTTGCTGACCCGGTTATGTGCGAGTTAGAGTGTGCATAAGCCGTTGCATATGAGATGATGATGATGATGGGAGAGTGTACAAGATGATTGATATATATATATATATATATATATACATATATATATACATATATGGTATATGGTTGTAAATGATAGAATGTGAACATTTGATTTGTTGAAATTTGGGAGTTTGCATGTGTTATAGGCTACTGTTGTTATTTAGCAGGATGGCTTTGTTTTAAGGGAAAAGAAGACCTTTTTCTTGATGTTCTGATTTTTGCTGCAGCGAGAAACTCTCGGGTTTGAAAGCCTTCACCAGAACTGGTTCTCGTTGCAGTGAGATAGTCATTGTAGCTTCTCGTCGCATCAAAAAGGAATCTCACTGTAGTGAGAAACTCTCTATTTCATCAGCTGAATTTCACTCCAACAAGAAACCTTCTGTTTCTGGGTTACAATTTCATTGAATCTCGCTGCAGCGAAAAACTTTCTGTTTTGGTCTCCTATCTTGTCCAATTGCTGCCCTATCTTTCACTTCTTTGCTACCATATCTGAGCATGGACTTCCAACATTTAGGATTAAATGAGTTAAGTTTAAAATGAGGAGATTTAGTGGGAAACCCTTGGCCAGTTGAGAAACCCCCGTTCGGCTAATAACTTAATCCCAACGTCGCTGCAACGAGAATGAATTTTCGCTACAGCGAATATTCGTTGTCGTATTTGGCTTGCTTGCGTTTCATTGAAGCTTTCATTCTTCAAATGGTTCGTTATATATGGGTTCATGATTTTCAAATGATTAATCATTTAAGGGCTTGATGAGGGGTTTTTAATATGAATGGAACTAAATTACATTGTTTTGAAACAAGTGCATCATGATTTTAAATTCTCCCTTATTGTTGCTTGTTCCCTTCCTTGTTCACTCACTGGGTTTATACTCATCGTTTTCAACTTCATGTTTTCAAATCACGAGGCAACCGGTAACTAGGACGAGGTGTCTTTGTAGACTTGTATCCATCTTTTGGTAGGTGTCTCGGCATTCAGTAGCTGTACATTTGTCCGAGTCCCTCCGCTGGAAGTTGAGTATTCTTTTGTTGTGTATAGAGGAACCAAATGTAAATTATTAGAATACATGCTGTAGACAATGTATGTATATTTTAAATGAGTAATGCCAGTACGAGTTGGCAATGTCTATCACAATTTTGATTTAAAGTTATAAAATGTGACTTAACAATATTTGATGGAATGATGAGTATGATAAATAGATAGGCTTGCTTGGGCTTAGTAGACTACGTCTATTGGGCCCTTGCGCTTGTCATGGCCCAGAATTTGGGTTGTGACACTCTGGCCCTTTTACCTCGATCTCCTGAATTTACACTAGCATTACCAACAATAACCAAAAGATTTACCTGAGCTTTCAATTCTCAATCTCGCCTTAGAGAGTGCTCAACGCATCGCTAGTCTTACCACTTAAGGTATTAATCAACTCGGATAGTTCCCATAACTTGTCTCAATTTCATCTATTCACTTGCATGGAATCATCTAAGCTTTCACTACGACCACCACGACCTCTAGCTCAACAATCCTCTCATGGTCCTTTGGTGAACTTGCATGGCCACCATTGTTACTCTTTAGATTAGCATGTCTCACCCCATGCTCTGATACTAACTGTCACGAACTATGCTCTTTCGCCTAAGTATGCGATAGTCAGTGCGATACTTGAGTGGACACTTCCATGCAAGCCAGCCAATACTCATTTATATCTAATCAAGCATCAATAATAGCTACAAATTAAGCTAAGACAATGCACATCAAAATCATTGGGCATACCGAATGCCATATATGTAACCACTGAGTCACAAAAAGAAAAAATGTTTTATTAATATGAAAATGAGTACAAAGGACCAAGATGATTCGTCGAGCCATAGGAGTAACCCTAGATGATTCGTTACAAACATACCTTTACTAGTGAGGCAACCCAACAATTCCTCGACTACTCACCCCCTATAAAGAGTTTACGAGGTTTTACATATATTTTACTAATAGCCATTATAATGCTTGAGATGAGGACAATCCTTTTCTAAAAGGTCTTCCCCCTCCTAAAGACTTAACAAGTATTTTTAGAAATGTCACCACGAGCCATTACAATGTTTGAAAGAGGGACATTTCCCTTACAAGTATAAAAGACTCAATCCCTTAGACAACTCTACCCTATCATAGTCCAATACAAGATTGGCTCATGACATTAACTCTCGTAAACGGGGGTAAAGGCCTTTAGGCAAATCCCATATTGACAAAACACAAGTGAGGACCTTAGGCTTTAAAATGTAGCATACCTTTCACTCACGAAACACTTTTTTGAGAGGCAACCATGAGGCTTTATGGAGCCAAAGTAAACAATACCTTGTCATGTGGAAAAGTGGGACTGTGGCACTTACCCATCCATTATCTTTGTTGCCTTTTAACATGAGCTCAATGGACTCCTTACATAGGCTTATCCCCATTTAAGTGTTTTCTTCTTCCATACCTAGTCCATTGGGTTCCCTATTCTTAGGCCTTTAGTTATCCTTTCAGTGTTTTCTATCAATTCTCCTCCTTTTAAACTACCCGTATGCCTTTTCACCATTTTTGGCAATAAAGTAATAGTCAACTTTCCTCAATTTTGCATGTTCAAATAAGGAAACATTATTTTCCAAATTCAATACCAGATGCTGCACCAATTTGAATTTTCTTGACACAAAAGGCTCGTCTTCTTCCTTTCCCAATGCCCCAAAGTTTACTATTTCTCAATCTTTGGAATCTGCATTGTTAGCGAAGTTTGCCCACCACCTTTTACTCTTTTTCTTGTTATGACCATAAGATGCATCTTTTTGGATTTTATACCTTTTCTTGTTTCATTCAGTTGCACTTGTATATCACAATTCTCTATGTTCACAATGGAAGCATGGATTTCATGAACTTGGTTGTTAGCCTGAATATGAAGGAAAGCTAGGATTTTTCTCTTACTGTCTGTCACGACCCAAATTTCAAGCCATGACCGGTGCAAGGGCCCAATAGACGTAGTCCATTAAGCCCAAGCAAGCCTATTAATCTGACATGTTCATCATTCCATCATAAATTGCTAAGTCATATTTCATAACTTAGAATCAAAATAATATTAAACATTTCCACCTCATATTGGCATATCAAACAAGTGTTTATACATTATCTACAACATGTATCTTAATAATTTACATTAGATTTGTCTATACACAACAAAAGAATACTTGACTTTCAGCGGAGGGACTCAGATGAATGTACTGCTACTGAATGCCAAGACACCTACCAAAATATGGATACAAGTCTACAAAGACAACTTGTCCTAGTTACCGCCTGCCTCGTGATCTGAAAACATGAAGTTGAAAACAGTGAGTATAAACCCAGTGAGTGATCAAGCAACAACAAGGGAGAATTTAAAATCATGATGCACTTGTTTCAAAATAATGCAATTTAGTTCCATTCATATTCAAAACCCCTCATCAAGCCCTTAAATGATTAATCATTTGAAAATCATGAATCTATACATAACAAACCATTTAAAGAATGAAAGCTTCAATGATACGCAAACAAGTCAAATACGACAACGAATCTTCGTTGCAACGAAATTTCATTCTCGCTGCAGTGACATTGGGATTAAGTTATTAGCCGAACGAGGGTTTCTCAACTAGTCGAGGGTTTCTCACTAATCCTCCTCATTTTAAACTTAACTCATTTAGTCCTTAATGTTGGAAGTCCATGCTTAGATATGGTAGAAAAGAAGTGAAAGATAGGGCAGCAATTGGACAAGATAGGAGATAAAACAGAAAGTTTTTCGCTGCAGCGAGATTTTGGTCATAAACCAGAAAGTTTCTCGCTGCAGCGAAAAGCTACAGTACCTTTCTCACTGTAGCGAAAATGGATTCTCGCTGCAATGAGTTTTCGGCCAGTCTACCCCTTCAAAACCTTAGAGTTTCTCGTTGTAGCAAAAATGATTCTCACTGCAATGAGAAACAGGGCACCAATGAAAAATTTACCCTTCTTCCCAAAGAAAAACCACCTTGCTGAAATGTCCAAACCAACATGAAACGCATAACAATTTTCCAAAGTTTAACATGTCAAGTTTCACATGCATTACAACCATATACCATTACTTATTAATTTCCTATAACACACATATTTACCTATGTATATATGTATACGTATACCCATCATCATCATGCACACCATCCCATCATCATCATACACACCATCACATCATCATCATCACCAGCTCATGCGCACTCCCAACTCGCACATGGCTGGGTGATACCGGGTTATGCACACTCCCTACTCGTACATAATCAGGTCATTCTCGACTTATGAGCACTCTCTACTTGCACATAGCCAAGTCAATATAATTACACAACATTATATTCAAACATATATGTATATCAACATAATGTTGTAGCATAGAGATCCATGATAACCACATGTCATAATATAAAATTGATTTATCAAAGGCTTGTTTCCAAGGCACTTGTTTTAACAAAAGTCGTATAGAATCATTCAAATACTTTGTACAAAACGGTCATATTCCCAAAACGATTTTGATAGGCAATCCACTCACCAGTATATTGTTGAGCCTTTAACTGATTCTAATTCCCTTAATGATCCACTTGAGATAATAGGGCTTCGTTAGAACCTAGAATCACATTAGCAGCAGCATTAGGTCAATTCACATATTATAATCCCTAAAAGCTATCCCTTAGCTAGCCACTTTAAATGGCTATAAATGATCACTATCTTAAGCACTATAAAGTGGATGAACATCCTCAACAATAAAACAACTCATAGTCCCAATTACTAGCCATTATCCACAGCTAAAAACCAAGCTTAGTTCATCACTTACCCTAGGGTTTCTTTGTAGTCGAATTCTCTTCCAATAGCTTCCAAACAAATGAGGTAATTCTCTCTTTCTCTCTCTAGAATGCCCAACTAGTGAGAGAAAATATGGAAATAAGATTTTTCAAGGGTTTTAAGGAGAGAGAGTAGAAGAATACAAGGGTTTTAGTCAAAAGGGCACTAAAGTATGAAAACTAGAGCTAGAGAGAGAAAATTATGAAAGCTCCATATCAAGCTTCCATCGAGGTTGGAAGCAACGTGAGATGAAAGAAGAAGAAGAAGACAAGCTGCTGGAAATTCAAGAAGCTGATGGAAGGAGAAGATATTTATAGCCCAAGCTTATCCATTCCCTTGAAATTATTAAATTACCCTTCCACAAATTAGCTTATTCTCCTCTAAACTTTTATGCACTCTTTTTGTTCTTTTGATACTGGGACAAGGTCCATAATGGTCTACACATGCTCGGGTTCATTGAAACTTAAAATTCTAACCCGAGGTGAAAAATGACCATTTTGCCCTTTTGTGAAAATCATCAAAATTTTTGTTTTCTTGTCATTTTACCCATATTTTCATCATTCATTTTTGCCTTAGGCCTTAATATTGTTTAAAACTTACTTTTATGGGTTTGGTAAGGAAATGACGAAATTACCCCTGATCAAGGATATCGCGTATACTTCCCTTTATGAGTTTATAAAGGTCAAGGTCTCACACTATCCATCTCCACTAACACCAGTGCATAATCAAATGTGCTCTTATTTTTTATCAACTTGTAAAAACTTTCCTAATTTATTCTCAACGGCCTCAAAAAGGTTTTCAAGTCATAAAAAAGGTGGTAGTTCTTCAATTTTGACCTAAACCAACATATGCCTCTTGTAAATGTTGACATTGTTGTGATTAATAGTTTCGAACCAAAAGTCAAAATTTTAATTATAATGTCCCAACAAAACCTCTGTTTTTTTCTTATCACCAAACATTAGCAAAACATGCAGACCATTCGGTAGTCTAACTTGAACCATAATGCCCTTAGAGAAAAGTGCACTTTGAACTTCTCGATAGTTGATGACACCTTTCGATCTTCCAATAGTACTCCTTGCTAGCCATTGCATCTCTAATTTGATAAAAATCACCATTATGCCCTTCTTTCTATCTTTCTTTACCTTCTTAATTCGTTGTTCTTGAAACTATTCACAAACCACCTTTATGGCTAATGATATCTTCCACAGTTGCACAAACTCCTCTTGCTTGTTGGTCAAGATACCTTCAGAGTCTCTCATGCAATCAACCTCTTTTATAATTATGGACCTACCAGCAATTTTCCTATCATGTCCTCAGTTAATCGCAGTTCTTTGTTCTTCAACCTCCCTACACCTTACAAAATGAAATTCCATTTCTTCATTTTTTAGGATTCTTGTGATAAAAACATCCATGAGATTCACATAGTGATAAAAAATTTCTCTCAACGTATTCCAAGTTATCATTGGACTAAAATTACCTACAAACACCATTTTCAAGCTTTTACTCCAATTCTTCAAGTCATGGCAATTTTATTGTTTTCGCCATTCATCCTCTTGGGACTTTGTACACACTACTCTAGTTACGAATCATCTCACCCTTTGATACAAATTAATAGTTGTGGACAAATTTACATAATATTAGTACTTATCTTGTAAATTTAAATTGTTTCATTTTTTTTTTCAGATTTAAATTTCAAAAATTTTCTTCAGTTAGGTGGATAATCAATCAAGAATTGTTTCAAAAAATGTGAAATCATGATCATCCATGATTAGTATTGCATACTATAGGGGTGAAGCTAGAGCATTTTTAAGTAGGGGGCCAAACAAAAAAAGGCGCTTAACAGTCAACAAGAACTTTATATATCATCCAATTATCACACACAACATAATGTTCACTTATGCAAGCTAAAAGAATAAATACCACAACACAAAGTACCAAAACATAGTTGACTTTCATAAATAAGTACCACTTATAATTGTCTTGTTAAGAAAGTTGTGCTCAATGTTTTTTCATAAATTAAAATTCCACTTCAGCTTCGAATAAATAAATACCATTTCAGCTTCGAAATAGGTAGCTTATTGAGGAAGCTTTCCTCCAAAGGATTCTATTTGCTATTGGTATATTAGGTTCTTGCAATTGCTAATTAGTATATTGGATTTATGTTAGATTTAGATTTATAAAAACCTAGAGGCTTTGGATTAATAGACTCACTCTTTTTTTTTTTTATAAAATTTGATAGACTTAGTATATTTGGTTAGAATTTATATGCTAGACTTAGCTAGTAAGTATAAATTTCACAATATTTTAAAGACCAAGTTAAAAATATTAAAAAATTTAATTATATGTAATAAAACTAAAATACATCACCCCATTATAACAAAGAGAAGCCGCCTCTAGTATACTAAATAAAACTGTTTCACAATTTCCTTTAAGAAGCATATTGCCGCATCCATCCTTTTTATTCTTTTCTTTTTTTTTTTTTTTTGTCATTTCTTCCTCTTTGTTCACAAATGGCAAAGGATCGAGCCGCTAAAGCTTTTGTCATCCTATCATCGCTCCATTTCATTCAATTGGTCCAATTTAACCCCTTTGCATTTTGACCAAAAGAATATAAAACAAAAGAAAAAATAATTCATTTGCTTTGTCACACAATTATACTATATTAACATCCGAGTATTTGATTCAAGTATACGCATCCTAACTAAATTTGAATTCTTTTTCTCTAAATTAAAATATATTATATTTGCACTCCTGTGCACATAAAACATTTATATGTGCACTCTTATGTGCGGTAAAACATTATTCAAATAATTTATGAATATGAATTCACTTACAATTCATGCAATATTATAAAAAAATCTAAATAGTGCCATTGACCAAAATTCACAATAAAAGTAAATGTTAATCAATGTTTATTGAAACTGATTGAGATGAAGGAAAAATTGTAATTAATGTGTTATCCATTTTGAATTTGATAAAAATAATGTATTAAATGAAAAAAATAATCTTTCTTAAAATAATATTTTTGAGATATAACTTATAACCATCCTTTTAATACTTATAGGTTCTTTTACGGAGGCTATGGCTTTGAGATAATCCCCATTTTTATATAATTTAAAACTCTAATGGCTTATCAAAAAAAATATTAATACTAATAGGTATTCATTAACCAAACTTACAATAAAAAAACTCAAACGTAAACCCAAAATGCTAATTAAACAGAAGAAAGAATCCATTAATCTCAAAGTTAATTTTCTTCCCATAACTAATCTGTTTTAAGTTAAAAAATACATTGACAATGTCTGTATTTCTGCGGTTCTTAATTAGTACAAACCATGAAAAATGAAAATTAAACCTCCTCCTACCCACCAACCCCCTATTTGACATTTCTTTTCTTATGGTACTATTTCCAGTTTTTCCACCTCCAACCAAACAAAAAGGAAGAACAATATTATAAATGAATGTCCAAGTATTCAAATCAAGAAAAGAAAAATTATATATTATCTCTACAGTAACAAATTCCTGAATGAACCCTCTCCATTTTTGTAATCCCAAAAAAAAAAAAAAAATCAACCAAGCATGAAAAGAAGGAAAAAAAAAAGAGCAGATTAATTACTCACGCATAAACATCACAATTGTCACGTTTTCCAGGTGCCAAAGCGCCATTTCCTGAAGCACCCACAAAATTAACCTTCAAATCGTCACATAAAACTCTAATCACCAAACTTCTAGTCCACCAGGAGCCAGTTTTAAACGTCGCCCATATACGAATCCTCAAGGCAAAAGTCAGGGATCCCGTGGCTCGATCCTTGCTCATTTCTTGGGTTAACCAAATCGGCACCGCGTTTTGAGCTGAACCATTGGTGGAAATGATAGCATTCATCGTGGTTTTGGTCTTCGTCTCCATGAAAATAGGGTTAAGCCAAGAAGAACCCAAGGAATCTTCATCGTCGTAAAACATGGCACCCACGATTTTATCCAAGTAAAGTCTTAACTTATGATTTGGGTTTTCTAGTGTGAGATTTGTATCCCATGTTGCCATGAAAGGAGTCGAGGTATTAAAATTGGAGACAGACATGTTATCTACGTGAAAAACTGGTATTTCCGGACGTAAAACGACCCAGGTGATTAGGCTTGAGAGGCAGGTAAGAACAATTAAAACAAACATAGCTGCAATAATTCCACGAGCGAATCCTGAACATCGATCATTCTGGGGAGATGCATAACCCTGATTGTAATAAGGGGCACCTGGTGGGAGTTGTGCGTAAGGGTATTGGTTACAACCATGAGGAGGGGGAGGGTAGGCGGGGTATGGCCCGCCATGGGTATACACCATTTGCGGAGGGAAACGCATCGCCGGCGGATAACCGTGTGCCGGAGATTGATTGTTGGGTGGTTGTGGTGGCGGTGGAGGTTGTGATGGTGGTGGTGCCGCTGGTTGGTGATTATTATTTGTGTCTGAGGATGGAGATGAATGATGATTTGGTTGATCTCGTTTGTTTTGATGGTCTTCGGAATGAGAAGACATTTTTGAAAAAAAAAAACACAAATTCTCTCTCCCTCGGGATTTTCTCTGAACAGAGTAAATTAAGAGAGAGAGAGAGAGAGAGAGAGAGAGAGGAGATTGACGATGAAATCAAGGAAAGGAAGTGAAACAGAGGAAGCATATTGTGTTGATAAGCAGGGGGTGTGGTAAAACGCGTGGAGAGGAATAGTATTAGTACATTGTTTAGACCGTTGGGTTTTTGAGTTTTTGAGCGAAAATAGACGAAACAAAATGGAAGTTGACAAATCCATGGTATTCATTCGGCATTTACATGTTAAAAACGGCATTTTTGCCAAGCAATTGTCTATGAAAATTGGTATTTGTCCTTACGGCAAAGTCCATAGAAATACAACGACAATTATTTCTTAATTAAACTGAAAATCCTTGTCCTTTTCTTGTTGGTTAATTATTATAAATGTGTGACATGAAGTAATTTAAGGAGATTTAACATGTGTGATCAATATAAACATATTTCCGTGTGAAAAACTGTAAAGTTGATTAATAGTACTTAAACAATCACTCAACGAGATGCCAAGCCTTTGTACCACGCATCTTCATAAATACAATTTCCAGCATAAGTAGCTAGTACAATTCATAAATCAGGCTCCTACCTTCCTAGCATCTTCTTGTCTTTCTATATTTACTTGACCAACAATAAAGAAACAACAAACTTCTCCTCCAATGTAATAGAAAACCTAATAGAATCATTCTATATGTTTTCTTTTTCTTGATAATTATTGTACTCCAATTAATGTTTGTTTTCTACGTTCAGCAATATGAGAAAATAACAAAAAGAGCTTGTCTGCTCACTGGGCCTGAGGCCTACACATGAGTTCGGCCTATACATGAAATAGATTTGACAAGCCAGGCTTTTCTTGGCTTTAGGAGCATTGTTCTGCTAATTACAAAATTGCAGCCCCTTTTTTCTCCCGTAATAATTTGACAAGTGTTCAAGACTTCAAGTGCCAAACAATTTCCATCTGGAATGATCCTTTTTTTTTTTTTTTAAATTAATGAATGCTCGCCTAATGTATCAATAAGTAATACACCTCGAATTGATCCAATTTGAAAAAGAAAATAACTTCTTTTCAACTTAATATATCCACAATAAATCAAACAATTAGAAACTGAAAAATGGGAAGCGCAAATAGAGAAACATCTAATTCAGTGGAAAAGAGATTGGAATATGCTATGATTCGGCATTATGCTCAAACATAAAAATAATCAAGAAATAAAAATATAACGCAACGAAAAAATAAAATAAACATTTAACTAAAGAAAAAGCTCAACCTTATAAGATCAATGTTTGTATTTTTTATGTAATTTTTAAATTAATTATGAATATTTATAAGTTTAAGTATTATATAACTTACTCTAAATATCGTAATCAAGAGTCAATTAAATTCAAAAATGCTTGTGATGAAGTAAGTAACCCAGAAAGAGAATAAGACAATCTAAAATCTTGCAGTCAAAATCTTTACTTCTTTACCTTTAAGTTTTGTCAAATCTTCAACTACACAAGTGTTTGGCCTCTAATAATAATCCACACAATGATCAAATAAGACTTTCTCAAAGGTAGGATTTCCTTGTACTAGCAAGTTTTATTTCTAAAACAAAAATATCAAAAGTTCTTACTGAATCTTATTTTTATTAGACAAAGAAAACTATTTTTTTTCCTTATTTTTATGATATAGCTAAGAAATGGCTGAAGGATTTTTTTTTATCATAATAATTTTAGTTGGTTAACGTAACATATTTATATAACCAAATTAAGTTGTAACCCTAGATACAACATTTGTATTTTTATTCAATGAAGTCCTTGTGAACTTAATTAATTTTTTCACTTTATTTTGATCTATATTAATTAAGTCCAACTTAATTAATTATCCTTATTTAATGTCAATCAAGTCACTTAATGTGTGTGACCCATTAGAATTCTAACATGTTGGTAATAAATATAAATCATAATAAAATATCAATTTAATAATTGATTTATATTTATAGATCATGAATGGTATCTAGCAATACATCATGACCATCTAAATATTAAAGAGTCAATTAAAGAATTTGACAAAGCCCTTCAGTGATAAGCCTTTCACCGCAATACGATCATTTCATCAAATATCTTGAATATGTCATAAAGCATGATTGGGTGTCTACTTATGACATTCCATATTAGTTCTCATAATTCATGACTAACTTTATGAATTTAGGAAACTAACTTTCCTCAAATTCATCATACTTTGGCCAAAGACTTTATACAAGTTAATCAATAATTGAGAACAAGTGAGATACATTCCCTCATATTACTTAGGGTGATGAATCCTCTATTTACCAGTCATCCACCTTCGTATGCTTCATGACATACCCAAAAGCACCTTATTTAGGCATCTAGTCACCTCCAGACTCGTAAAGGTGAAATCAAAGTATGTCTCAAGTTCGAGGACTAGTTGCATGACTATCACATAAGAACATATTCCATAGGCACTTGAGTGAAATACCAAATGGAGTTCTCATAGTAGGTCATGTTCAATGAACTTGTTCTCTAATAAGCAGCCACGTGCCATCCTCAAGTATCCCATATACTTCAATTTATGAGATTGATTGGTTACTTCCCAAGTAAAGAGGCTTAACATGTATTGGTCTTTAAGCATTGTCAATGCCTTATCTTAACAATACAATGACCAAGAACTATTTTAGGAACATGGCTTTGATGCCTAGAGATCTCATAGTTGTAACAACTTTACAATTATCTTGCAAAGACTTTATGTTTCATGGGTTTGATCCAATTAGCGCTTAATTACTCCTTATTATTGTACTAACATGAAAGAAAACCTTTATCACCTAATGTTATGCGATTAAGTATGCATTAAATGAGAATATATCCCTGTGATTAAGTATGCATTAAATGAAAATATATCCCTTGATCAATCTAATTGGCTATAAGGCATATAGCAACAGAATATAATAACACTACAATTTTTTCTAGGTTCCATCAATCTTCCAAACCCCATTTTATTAGTAAACTAAACATTTAGCCCCTAGCTCATTATAGTCAAAATCAAATTATAGAAAATTGGCCCTAATTGATGCTTTGAAACGATTTTCATTTTTATCAAAAGCTGAACAACCCCATTCTTCAAATCCTTTAGAATATCGTCAAGAACTTCACGCCTTATTTGTCACGACCCGATACTCTCCTCAAGCTCATGACAACCGCCGCAATGTTTCGATAGACATTCATTACCCAGAATGCCAATCGAAACCCCGCAAGGCTTTAATATCAGTTTTCGCACCTCCCCTGTGAGCAACAGTTGTTAAGTATCATGTTTTGAGAGATTATAAACTATTTCCAAATCAAAACAATAGAAAAATAATTTTTCACTCACAGGGGCATTTTGATCATTTTTCCTCAAAAGTCTCGAAACCAGCTAAAAATGTAGTATGAGAGTGGAAAACACATATTTCATAATCAAAAATAAATTTTGATGTCTAAAACATTCATTTAAAGTGAAACTATAACTATTTGAATATAATAAAAATATTTAATAAAATATTCTATTTTCTTATAAAACAATATTTATGGAGTTACCGGTAAATAATTTTTGTAGCGTAAAAGTTAAATAAATTCATACATACTGTAATACAAATAACCAAAGCATAAGATTTAATTTACAATGACACGTGGGCCCACGAATGACCAAAAGTATCAAAAGCGGTAAACCTACAGTTTTTGAGGATGCAAGTCCAACTGTAGTCCTCAACAAAGTGAGCTATCTACCGACTATCCTGAGCCTGAAATGGGTGGAAAGGAGGGTGGTGAGATTATATAATCCTAGTGAGTAAACAAATACCATCTAAAATATCTAAAGCTGAGTAAATGGAGACAGATTAAAATAAATCATCATATTGTAATTCATCACCTTTCAACTCATTCCAACCAAATAAAATCAATTCATATAAATCGAGTAATCAACATGGCTTATGAATTTCTTAAAACTTTGGCTCGTGTCAAAATCATTCTCATACTCAATTATCAAGGATACCTTGGCCTGGGGCTATCCCAACCGAGTTCGCCAAGGCTATTAAAAAGTCATGTACGCATAAATCATATTTTTATTTTGAAAACATAGCCATTCTTTGGCGTTGGCTGAGTTCATCCTCATGTGGTGGTTTGGCGTGAAGTGAACTCTAAAGATGTACCTAGGGAGTTACCTTACACGCCTCTCCGATCGAGGTAAGAATATAATGGGGTTACCGTGCCCCTCTAATAGGCTGGTCCACGGAACTCGCCCACTGCAGCAAGCTACACCCACCAATTCAATAAAATCTCAACCGCATGACATGGCAATTATATCACAATCCAGCCTCTCAAGGCTAAATACACAGTTCATATATTTCAACACAAATACCTATTCTGTCATTCATGCAAATATTGTCATAAGCCATTCGATTCAAACCATGAATTTACAACAAATGAAAATAGTCTCTAGTTACTGTCAAGCCTAACTCTATAAAATACTTGCCATGTCATTCATGAGATTGACAATACGCTTGCATACTAGGAAAGCCCTAAAAAATCGTAAAAAGTCGGTAGTGTACTTAACAATACAACTAAGTTGAATTAAGCCTCGAACTAGATCAAATGAAGATTTTAAGGTGAAATTTAAAATTTTAAATTCTCAAAATAACTTAAAATGGTGATTCGGAGTTCGAGCACCGATATGGAGTCAAATTGGAATTTTCATGATCTGGGGGCAAAATGGTCATTTCGCCACCCGAGGTTAAGATGTGAGAGTTGGATGAAATTTTTGACTAAGATTGACTATTTAGAACATAATTTGAGTTTGAGAAGTGAAAAATTTTAATTCTGACACTTTTCCGAGCATAGGATTAAAATAGTCATTTTGCCATCCCAAGGGCAAAATTGTAATTTTACACCACCTAACACTTGTCCAGCATATGGATTTTACTCAATATTATCATGGATAATTGAGGAAATTTAAGTGGTGGAGAGAGATTGCTTAATGGGTAAGTATGAAACATGGACTAATGGAATGGTGACATGTGTCAAGTTTATATCTATTAAATATTTGGCTTAAAAATTAGCACATAAATCAGCCCATTTCTCTTCATATGACCGGCCAAAGGAGGAACAAAGAAAGAAAAGAACAAACACAAAGCCTAGGTGGGAAAATTGAAGAAAAAGTGTGGGATTTCAAGGGATTAAGCTAATAAAGGCAAAATTTTGTGATTTTATCTTGTGATTTACACTACCCATGCTTTCTTTTTCATTTTCCATGCTTAGAACTCAAGTTTGCATGATGAACCAATGCTGGCCGAATTTGAGAGGAGAGGTTTTGAGCATTGATTTTGCTAGATTTCATGCTAATTAAGTGTTTTTGGTTGTTTGGTAATGGAAAGTATGAAAATCTAGGAAGGAATCACTTTGTTCTTCACAAACCCACAAGATGCTGAATTTTCTAGGGAGGATATTGAGGCTGAAATTGATGATATTTCATGATATTTTGGTGGTATTTAATGATTGGTGAGGCTAGAAATTTAATGAAAAATTTTGGCATGAAAATATGAATTTTTACCTAATGTATAGACATGTGCGATTTATGGTTCAGACTGATAAATTGAATCATATTCATAGTCATTGAGGTATTTTAAGTATAATTGGAGTGTAGAAAGTGAAAGAAATCGATTTGGAGTTAAATTGGAGGTTTTAGCCAATTACACCGAGAATAGTGCGAATTAGGTTGAATACCATATTTAAACGGCTATTCGGACATTTTGCATCACATTTTCTGCATTCATATAGATTTATAGAGCCCAAAATAGTTTATGATAAATTGACACAAATTATTAAAATTCGTGTCATGAATGATGTTAGGTGGTGAATCCTCCACTAAGGGCAAAGAAATTGTACCCGAGGATCGATAGTCAAAGTACTCTAAAAATTCGACTCCCGAAATAGTGAGTAACCTTATCATCATTTTAATTATCTAAAGTGGTCTTTTTATTCGATTTTGTGAATTTTATGGAAAATGAATTAAATGATTAATTTTTCGATTTTATAAATAAAATGTGATTTAATGAAATGATTTCATAAAATTGTCTTGAAATGGAATGATGGCTTTGAAAATAGAGTAATTGGAGACCACTTGATGTGTTGTAATTTATGGTTTTAATTGATGGCTTATGATTATGTGTTGGCATGACTGGCTGGAATTGTGGTTTGTGAACTGTATGAATTGTTCTGTTTTACATTTACAGGCTGGGTAGTATAATATTAGTCATGTTATGCTGTCAAAATTTTATTATATGGTGAGTTTAGCTTGCTGCAGTGGGCGAGTTCTGTGGACCAGCCTTTTTGAGGGGCACGAAATTCGGTTATATATGTACCTCAATCGGAGAGGCACGTAAGGTATCTCTTGAGGTATGGTTAGAGTTCACGTCACGCCGCACCACCTCGTGATGATGAACTCTGCTAACGCCAAGGAACGACTGTGTTTTTCAAACTAAAAATATGTTTATGTGTATACAAAATTATTTAACAGCCTTAGCGGACTTGGTTAAATGCCTCGACCAAGGTATTCCCGAGAATGATTTTGGCAGGAGCCAAGCTTTTCAGATACTCATAAGCCATATTGATCATTTAAATGAAATGAATATTTATCTTATGAAATACATATTGAGATGGAATATTTTAATTGTCTCCATTTACTTGACTTTAGATATTTTGAATGGTGTTTGTTTACTCACTGGGATTATATAATCTCATGACCCTCCTTTCCACCCATTTCAGGCTCAGAATAGGCTGTAGATAGCTGATTTCATCGAGGGCTATCATTGGATTTGCATCCTCCAAACTGTAGGTTCACAGTCTTTTCTTATTTTTGGTTATTCGGGGGCTCACTCATTATTGTAAATTAAGTTAAATACTCTGGCTTACTATATTACAGTATGTATGAATTTATTTAGTTTTTACGCTACAAAAACTATTTACCGATAACTTTATAAATATTGTTTTATAAGAAAATAGAATATTTTATTGAATATTTTTATTATATTCAAATAATCGTAATTTCATTTTAAATGAAGTTTTTAGATGTTTAAACTTATTTTTGATTATGAATTATGTGTTTTGTACTTGCTTACTACATTTTTAGCGGATTTCGATATTTTTGAAGAAAAATGACCAAAATGCCCCTGTGAGGAAAATTTTAGTTTTCTATTGTTTTGAATTGGAAATAGTTTACAATCTCTCAAAACATGATTTTAGTAACTAATACTCACGGGGGAAGCAAGAAAAATTGATATTAATCCTTACGAGGTTTCGATTGACATTCCGAGTAATAAATGTCTATCAAGACGTCGCGGTGGTTGTCACGGGCTCGATGGGAGTTTCGAGTCATAACAATTTGATTGGTATCAGAGCTTTTGGTTTTAAGATCAGAGTTTTTAGTTTTAAAGTTTTTTAAAAATTTACAGTGTCAGTGTGGCCCCGGGTTAAGTTGGGTTAGGTTGAATAGAATGCATGCATCTGCATATAGAGCTTGAGGTTGCCTAAACTTGCTTGTTTCCTTTTATAGATTATCATGCCTCCTCGACGTGGACGCCCACCTCTCTCTAGATCAGTCGGGAGGGGAAGAGGTTGTTCTCAACATAATCAGCCAGATCCTGTAAAGGAGGAATCGACTGCATCCACCATTCTAGTAGCACATGCTGCTGAGTAGGCCGAGACTCCTCCACATTCTCCACATTCTTCACATCCTCCGCTACTTATTGGTACTCCTGCCATGTCTCCAAAGGCAGTCCAAGCATTGGCAGCCTTCTTTACCGCTATTGTTGGCCAGGCTCCTCCTATAGTACCACCAGTTGCTCCTTCAGTACCACCACCCCCACCTCTAGTTCCATCGCTAATACAGGATGTATCTATTGCTAAGAAGTGGAAGGAAACTAGACAACTGGGTTACGTTTCTTTTACGGGTGATTGGGATGCAACCATAGCCAAAGATTGGATTAATCAGGTTTTGGAGACACTGTCTGATATGAGGTTGGATGATGACCTGAAGTTGATGGTGGCCACGAGATTACTAGAGAATAGAGCCCGTACATGGTGGAATTTAATAAAATCCCGTTCCACTACTCCTCTGACCTGGTCAGACTTTCTAAGAGAATTTGATGGTCAGTATTTTACTTATTTCCATTAGAAAGAGAAGAAGAGAGAATTTTTGAGTTTGAAATAGGGAAACTTAACGGTAGAGGATTACGAGGCTTGTTTTAACGAGCTGATGTTATATGTGCCGGATCTGGTGAAATTTGAGCAGGATCAGGCTAGTTATTTCGAGGAAGGGCTTCGTAATGAGATTAGAGAGATGATGACAGTGACTGGTAGGGAGCCACATAAGGAGGTGGTACAGATGGCTTTAAGGGTCGAAAAGCTTACAAATGAAAATAGGAGAATGCGAGCTGAGTTTGCAAAAAGAAAAAACCTGAGTGTATCTTTCAATCAGCCACCAAAAAGGGGCAAAGACTCATCTGCTTTAGGGAATACTACCTCTATTTTAGTGACATCTCCTCGACCTCCATTTTCACAGACACAGTAGAGGCCTCTGAGATTTAGCAGATCTACGATGACTTATTCTAGGAAGAGTTTCGGAGGTTCTGATAGATGCAAGAAGTGTGGGAGAAATCATGTTGGGCAATGTAGGGGACCAGTACGATGTTATCATTGTGATCAGCTAGGCCACATTAAGAGTGAGTGCCCACAGCTAGGATGGGCTACTGCAATTACTCCATATCCATCAGCTCGTACGGATATGCAGAGGAGAGATCCTTTTGGGTTACCACTGAGGTAGGGAGTAGCTATACGGTCTGGTGTAGAGAGTAACACCCTAGCATATCCACCTTCGAGACTTCGACAAGAATCTTCGCTGTGACAAAAGATGAGGCATGGGTCTGACCTGGAACAATGACAAGTATTATGTCTTTATTTGATAAAGATGCTTATGTTTTGATAGATTCTGGCTCAGATAGGTCTTATGTGAGTATGGCATTTGCATCAATTGCTGATAGAAACTTGTCACCATTAGAGGAAGAAATTGTAGTTCACACCCTTTTAGGAGAAAAGCTAGTTAGAAACAATTGTTATAGAGATTGTGGAGTAATGGTTGGTGAGGAAGAATTTAGGGGTGACTTGATTCCTCTAGAAATCCAAGATTTTGATTTGATATTGGGTATGGACTGGTTAACTGCACATCGGGCGAATGTGGGTTGTTTTAGGAAAGAAGTTGTTTTTTAGAATTCAGAGGGAGCAGAGATTGTTTTCGCAGGGAAACATCGAGTATTACCATCTTGTGTAATCTCGACCATCAAAGCTTTGAAATTGGTACAGAAAGGGTATTCGGCATACTTAGCACACATGATTGATACTTTGAAAGGGGAACCTAAATTAGAAGATGTCCCAATAGTTAATGAGCTTCCTGATGTATTCCCTAATGAGTTACCGGGACTACCTCCTGAGCAAGAGCTTGAGTTCCCTATTGATTTACTTCTGGGTACCGCACCTATTTCTATCCTTCCATATCGAATGGCTCTGGTAGAGTTGAAGGAACTAAAAGTTTAGCTGCAAGATTTGGTGGATAAGGATTTTATTCGCCCTAGCATTTCTCCTTGGGGAGCACCAGTCCTAATTGTAAAGAAGAAGGATGGCACTCTTTGATTGTGTATCAATTACCGTCAGTTGAACCGAGTGACCATCAAGAATAAATACCCTTTATCACCGATCGATGATCTTTTCGATCAATTACGAAGGACTATGGTATTTTCTAAGATTGATTTGAGGTTTGGGTATTATCAATTGAAGATTAAGGAGCATGATGTACCCAAGACTGCTTTTAGGACGCGTTATGGGCATTATGAATTTCTGGTTATGCCGTTTGGTCTGACTAATGCCCTGACAGCTTTTATGGATCTTATGAACAGGGTGTTTCATCCATACTTAGATAAGTTCGTGATAGTATTCATATATGACATCTTGGTTTATTCGAAGAATGATGATGAGCATGCTGCCCATTTGCGCATTGTGTTGCAAACTTTGCATGAGACACAACTTTATGCCAAGTTCTCTAAATGTGAGTTTTGGTTAAAGGAAGTGGTTTTCTTTGGACATGTGGTGTCCAGAGCTGAAATTTATGTCGATCCCAAGAAAATTGAGGCAATCTTACAATGAGAGCAACCGAGAACAGTAATTGAGATTCGTAGTTTTCTTAGCTTAGCCGGTTATTATCAGAGATTTGTTCAGGGATTTTCATTAATTGCTACTCCTTTAACTCGTCTAACTCATAAAGGAGTTAAGTTGGAGTGGGATGATGTTTGTGAGAGTCGATTTCAAGAGCTAAAGTACCGGTTAACCTCTGCTCTCGTTTTAACACTTCTTGTTGGTGGAAAAGACTTTGTGGTATACAGTGATGCCTCTAAGTTGAGATTAGGGTGTGTATTTCTAAGACCTTAACCTTTATAGACTCGTAAAGGGAAGTATACTCGATATCCCTGATCAAGGGTAATTTTGTCATTTCCTTAGTAAGTCCATAAAAGTAAGATTTTAAATAATATTATGGCCTAAGTAGGCCTAAGGCATAAATGGATGATGAATTTAGGGGTAAAATAAAAAGGAAACAAAAATTTTGATGATTTTCACAATAAGGGCAAAATGGTCATTTTTCACCTCAGGTTAAAATTTTAAGTTTTCATGAACCCGAGTATGTCTAGACCATTATGGACCTTGTCCTAGTGTCAAAAGAACAAAAAGAGTGCATAAAAGATTGAAGGAGAATAAGTTAATTTATGGAGGGGTAATTTGGTAATTTCAAGAGAATGGATAAATTTGAGCTATAAATATCTTGTTTCCAGCAGCTTCTTCTCCCATTTTCCAGCAGCTTTTTTCTTCTTCTTCCTTCTTCTCTTTCACATTGCTTCTAACCTCCATGGAAGCTTGATGTGGAGCTTGCATGATTTTCTCTTTCTAGCTCTAGTTTTCATACCTTTGTGCCCTTATGACTAGAACCCTTGTATACTTCCACTCTCTCTCCTTAAAACCCTTGAAAAATCTTATTTTCATACTTTCTCTCACTAATTGGGCATTCTAGAGAGAGAAAGAGAGAATTATCCCATTTGTGTGGAAGCTATTAGAAGAAAATTTGACTACAAAGGAACCCTAGGGTGAGTGATGAACTAAGCTTGATTTTTAGCTGTGAATAATGGCTAGTAATTTAGAATACGAACTCTTTTATTGTTGAGGATGTTCATTCATTTTATAATGATTTAGATAGTGAACATAGATAGCCATTTAAAGTGACAATTGAAAGCTAGTTTAGACATAGCTTTTAGGGTTTATAGTATGTGAATTAACATAATGGTGATGTTAATGTGATGGTAGGTTTCAAGGAAGCCCCATCATCCCATTTGGACAATTAGGGGAATTGGAGTCATCTAAAGGCTCAACAATATATCGGTGAGTGGACTGCTTATCAAAATTATTTTGGTAATATGACCGTTTTGTACAAAGTATTTGAATGATTCTATACAACTTTTGATAAAACAAGTGCCTTGGGAACAATCCTTTGATAAATCAATTTTATGTTATGACATGTGGTTATCATGAATCTCTATGCTGCAACGTTATGTTGATATACATATATGTTTGAATATAGTGTTGTGTAATTATATTGACTCGGCTATGTGCGAGTAGGGAGTGCGCATAAGTCGAGGATGTCCCGGTTATGTGCGAGTAGGGAGTGCGCAAACCCGGTGATGACCCAGCCATGTGCGAGTAGGGAGTGCGCATGAGCTGGTGATGATGATGATGTGATGGTGCATGATGATAATGGGTATATGTATACATATATACATATGTAAATATGTGTGTTATAGGAAATTTATGAGTAATGGTATATGGTTGTAATGCATGTGAAACTTGACATTTTAAACTTTGGAAAATTGTCATGCATTTCATGTTAGTTTGGACATTTCAGCAAGGTAGTTTTTCTTTGGGAAGAAGGGCAAATTTTTCATTGGTGCCCTGTTTCTCGCTGCATCGAGAATCATTTTCACTGCAACAAGAAACTCTCTAGTTTGGAGGGGTAGACTGGCCGAAAACTCGCTATAGCAAGAATGACACTGTAGCTTCTCGCTGCAGCGAAATCCATTCTCGCTACAACAAGAAACTTTCTATTTCTGGGTCACAATTTCGCTGCAGCGAGATTCAATCTCACTATAGCGAAAAACTTTCTATTTTGTCTCCTATCTTGTCCAATTGCTGCCTTATTTTTCACTTATTTGCTACCATATCTGAGCATGGACTTCCAACATTAAGGACTAAATGAGTTAAGTTTAAAATGAAGAGGTTTAGTGAGAAACCCTCAGCCAGTTGAGAAACCCTCGTTCCGCTAATAACTTAATCCTAACGTCGCTGCAGCGAGAATGCCTTTCCGCTGCAGCGAAGATTCGTTGTCATATTTGACTTGCTTACGTATCATTGAAGCTTTCATTATTCAAATGGTTCGTTATGTATGGATTCATGATTTTCAAATGATTAATCATTTAAGGGCTTGATGAGGGGTTTTTAATATGAATGGAACTAAATTGAATTGTTTTGAAACAAGTGCATCATAATTTTAAATTCTCCCTTGTTGTTGCTTGTTCCCTTCCTTATTCACTCACTGGGTTTATACTCACCATTTTCAACTTCATGTTTTTAGATCACGATGGCAGCCAGAAACTAGGACGAGGTATCCTTGTAGACTTGTATCCATCTTTTGGTAGGTGTCTCGGCATTTAGTAGCGGTACATTCGTCCGAGTCGCTCCGCTGGAAGTCGAGTATTCTTTTGTTGTGTATGGACAAATCTAATGTAAATTATTAAGATACATGTTGTAGGTAATGTATATACACTTGTTTGGTATGCCAATATGAGGTGGCAATATTTAATATTATTTTGATTTTAAGTTATGAAATATGACTTAGTAGTTTATGATGGAATGATGAACATGTCAGATTAATAGGCTTGCTTGGGCTCAATGGACTACGTCTATTGGGCCCTTGCGTCGGTCATGGCTCGAAAATTGGGTTATGACAATATTGATGTAGGATGAAAAAGTAATAGCTTATGCTTCCTGGAAATTGAAGAAGCATGAGATGAATTACCCTACCCACGATTTGGAGTTAGCAGCAGTAGTTTTTGCATTAAAGATTTGGAGACATTATTTATATGGTGAGCGTTGTCGAATTTTTAGTGATCATAAAAGTTTGAAATACTTGCTCACCCAGAAAGAGCTTAACTTGAGACAGAGACGATGGTTGGAGTTGATTAAGGATTATGACTTAGTGATTGATTATCATCCGAGAAAGGCAAATGTTGTAGCGGATGCCTTAAGTCGTAAATCCTCATCGTCGTTAGCAACGCTTCAGAGTTTTTATTTTTCGATGTTACTTGAGATGAAATCTCTAGGGATCCATTTGAATAATGGTGAGGATGGAACCTTACTTGCTAGTTTCGTTGTGAGACCTTCATTGTTGAATCAGATTAGAGAATTGCAAAAATTCGATGATTGGTTGAAGCAGGAAGTTCAAAAGCTGCAAGATAGAGAAACTAGCGAGTTTAAACTCAGTGATGATGGTACTTTGATGCTTCGAGATCGGATTTATGTTCCTAAAGATGACCAGTTGAGACGAGCTATTTTAGAGGAAGCTCATTCTTTCGCCTACGCTTTACATCCCAGAAGCACCAAGATGTATCAAACTATTAAAGAAAGTTATTGGTGGCCGGGTATGAAACGAGACATAGCAGAGTTTGTAGCAAAATGTCTCACATGCCAACATATTAAGGCGGAGCATAAAAAACCATCAGGTACTCTTTAGCATTTACCGATTCCAGAATGGAAGTGGGAACACGTGACTATGGACTTTGTATTGGGTTTACCACAGACACAGAGTGGGAAGGATGCTATTTGGGTGATTGTGGATAGATTGACTAAGTCCGCCCATTTCTTGGCTATCCATAGAACATATTCCACTGAGAAACTAGCAAAACTTTATATAGATGAGATTGTGAGATTACACGGAGTTTCAGTTTCTATTGTGTCAGATCAATACCCTCGGTTTACTTCTCGATTTTGGTCGAAATTTTAGGAAGCTCTTGGAACTAAATTGAGATTTAGTACTGCCTTTCATCCACAGACTGATGGTCAATCCGAAAGGACTATTCAGACTCTAGAAGATATGTTACAGGCTTGTGTCATTGACTTTATTGGGAGTTGGGACAAACACTTGCCATTGGTGGAGTTCGCATATAATAATAGTTTTCAGTCTAGTATTGGGATGGCACCATACGAGGCTCTATATAGAAGGAAATGCTGAACTCCACTCTGTTGGGATGAAGTAGTTGAGAGGAAATTGGTTAATGTGGAATTGATAGATCTGACAAATGACAAGATTAAGATTATCCAAGAACGATTAAAGACAACTCAAGATACGCAAAAGTCGGTAGTGTACTTAATAGTACAATTAAGTTGAATTAAGCCTCGAACTAGATCAAATGAAGATTTTAAGGTGAAATTTAAAATTTTAAATTTCTAGAATAACTTAAAATGGTGATTCGGTTAACTTAAAATGGTGATTCGGAGTTCGAGGATCGATATGAAGTCAAATTGGAATTTTCATGATCTAGGGACAAAATGGTCATTTCCCCACCCGAGGTTAAGATGTGAGAGTTAGATGAAATTTTTGACTAAGATTGACTATTTAGAACATAATTTGAGTTTGAGAAGTGAAAAATTTTAATTCCAACACTTTTCCAAGCATAAGGGTAAAATAGTCATTTTGCCACCCCAGGGGCAAAATTATAATTTTACACCACCTTACACTTGTCCAGCACATGGATTTTACCCAATATTATCATGGATAATTGAGGAAATTAAGTGGTGGAGAGAGATTGCTTAATGGGTAAATATGACACATTGACCAATGGAATGGTGACATGTGTCAAGTTTATATCCATTAAATGTTGGCTTAAAAATCAGCACATAAATCAGCCCATTTCTCTTCATATGGCTCGCCAAAAGACGAACAAAGAAAGAAAAGAAAGAACACAAGCCCTAGGTGGGAAAATTGAAGAAAAAGTATGGGATTTCAAGGGATTAAGCTAACAAAGGTAAAATTTTGTGATTTTATCTTGTGATTTACACTACCCATGCTTTCTTTTTCATTTTCCATGCTTAGAACTCAAGTTTGCATGATGAACCCATGCTGGCCAAATTTGAGAGGAGAGGTTTTGAGCATTGATTTTGCTAGATTTCAAGCTAATTAAGTGTTTTTGGTTGTTTGGTAATGGAAAGTATGAAAATCTAGCAAGGAATCACTTTGTTCTTCACAAACCTACAAGAGGCTGAATTTTTTAGGGAGGATATTGAGAATGAAATTGATGATATTTCATGATATTTTGGTGGTATTTAATGATTGGTGAGGCTAGAAATTTAATGGGAAATTTTGGCATGAAAATCTGAATTTTTACTTAATGTATAGACATGTGCGATTTATGGTTCGGACTGATAAATTGAATCATATTCACAGTCATTGAGGTATTTTAAGTATAATTGGAGTGTAGAAAGTGAAAGAAATCGATTTGGAGTTAAATTGGAGGTTTTAGCCAATTTCACCGAGAATAGTGCAAATTAGGTAAAATACCGTATTTAAACGGCTATTCGAACATTTTGCATCACATTTCATGCATTCATATAGATTTATAGAGCCTTAAATAGTTTATGATAAATTGACACAAATTATTGAAATTCGTATCACGTATGATGTATAGGTGGTGAATCCTCCGCTAAGGGCAAAGAAATTGTACCCGAGGATCAGTAGTCAAAGTACTCTAGAAATTGGACTCCTGAAATAGTGAGTAACCTTATCATCATTTTAATTATCTAGGGGATTCTTGTACTGTAGGTCTCCCCTCTACCACCCTTTGTATATCTTCCATGCGGGTCGCCATCATCTCTACAACCCGGTTAACTCCCTGTAGGCTTGCCGCCAAATCCTCAATAGTAATACCCCTAGCTGGGTGTCTATCTACATCACCTGAGGACTGTCCCTCTTCTTGCCTACTCACAGGCGTATCCAACCCCACCGGCCTAGTGACCCTTCCACGTCTACCTCGACCTCTCTGGGTGGATGCCCGTGGTCTATCTGCCATCTCAATGGGAGCATCTTGCTCCCCTGCCCGTCTTGAGGCGGCTCGTGTCTTAGGCGGCATTCTTACCTAGACAAAAGCAAACGCCTGTTATTAAACACATATTATAATCATACTTAAAGCAACAGGTGGTTTCTAAGATAGGGAATCTATGCGGTCATTTGGTTGTAAAATGTGCCGCGGTTCACACTTTACAACTGAAGTTCCCACATAAAGACCCGACTCTCCGCTGGACTAACAAAAAGGAAGTTCTAGGACCTAGACAAACCTAGGGCTCTGATACCAACACTGTCACGACCCAAATTCCGGGTCATGACCGGCGCATGGATCCAATGGACGTAATCCACTAAACCCAAGCAAGCCTATTATTTATCTTACTTATGATTCTATTTATTTTCACTAAGTCCTATTTCATGACTTTGAGTCAAAATAGTGATATACATTTCCAACTCGTACTGGCATTACTCTTTTAAAATTTACATTTAAGTTCATCTATACATAACAAAATAATACTCGACCTCCAGCGGAGTGACTCGGATGGATATACAGCTACCGAATGTCGAGACACCTACTAGAAGATGTACACAGATCTACAAGGACACCTCGTCCTAATTATCGGCTACCTCGTGATCTGAAAACATGAATTTGAAAATGGTGAGTATAAACCCAGTGAGTGAACAAGGAAGGGAACAAGCAACAATTAGGAAAAATTTAAAATCATGATGCACTTGTTTCAAACAATGCAATTTAGTTCATTCCTATTTAAAACCCCTCCAAACCCCAGAGTTGTTCGCTATAGCGAGCATGAATTTCGATGCAGTGAAAACAAAGCAACAAGAGAAACATTTTTCCTCACTCAACAAAAGCCATCCTGCTAAACTAATAAAATCAACATAACATTCATGAAAATTCTCAAAGTATAATGTGTCAAATTTTACGTACATTACAACCATAAATCATTGTCCATCAATTTGCTATATCACACACATTTACATATGTATATATATATATATATATACGTATATACCCATCATCATCATCACCAGCTCATCATCATCATCATCACCAGCTCATGTGCACTCCCTACTCGCACATGGCTGGGTCATCACCGGATTATGCGCACTCCCTACTCGCACATAACCGGGTCATCCTCGGCTTATGCACACTCCCTACTCGCACATAGCCGAGTCAACATAATTACACAACATTATATTCAAGCATATATGTATATCAACATAATGCAGCCACATAGAAATCCATAATAACCACATTTCATAACATAAACCTTTTCTCAAAAGCTTGTTCCCAAGGCATTCATTTTCATGAAAAATTTGCATAAAATCATTCAAATACTTTGTTCAAAACAGTCATATTCCCAAAACAATTTTGATAGGCAGTCCACTTACAGGTGTCAAAAATTCGGATTCCGGGTGAACTCTGACTAATAGTCCTCAAGCGTAATTCCTTTGCCTTTTTCGGACGTCTCACCACCTTGACAAATAACAAAGTCGAGGAATTTACTATATTGTCCCTAAATTGATATAAATTAATTTAAACTACTAATGCTTGATATGTAAATGCAAAAATATGTCCGATTATCGCTTAATCACGGTATCGATTAAATTCAACCGATCACCCGATTAATCGGCGATTGTGTCCAAATCACCTCCAAATTAATTCATTTCTCCTCTATACCTTAATTTACCACATACATTTAAATAAAGCCAAATTCAGCATTAGAACCCTCACAATTCCTTATAGAAAAAATTTGGTCATTTGGTGTACGAGCATCGAATTTTTTTCTACATAACCGTTTCACCTTACTTCATCATTTTCCATGCCATTTTCCTTGAAATAAAAACAATCCCCCATTGATATTCAGCCCTCACGGTTCGGCCAACAAGGAACCCTAGAGAAATTGAATATTTCTTTTGTGTTTTTGTTCATAACCATGCTTAACTATCCCTAAACACTAACATAGTCTAAAATCAAATTATTCCAACAACAATTCCTCTTCCATACCCATTTTTCAGAATTGAATTCATCATGATAACTCAATATTCAACCATGGAAATCAAGAACAAAAGCATGGGTAAGCTAGGTATCAAGGAGAATTAAAGAAATTTTAACTTACCTAGCTTGTTTCCTTGATTTCTTCACTTTTTCTTTGAATTTCCACCTAGGTTTTCTTGTTTTTCCTTTTGTTCTTCCTTTTTTCTTGTTGCTGGATGTCTAGGCCGAATATGGTGAGGGAATTGGGGATTTAATGGGCTGATTTCTATAGAAAATAATAAAATAATCAAGCATGCCATGTGTCACATGCTTATTGGCCTAATTTTTAACTTTTTGACTTTTTCTTCTTAATTTTCCACCACAAATATTCTGGTATTTATCCAATCCTACCACAATTAAAATCCCTTGGTCTTGACAAGTGCTGGGCCGAAAATTTTACTGATTTGCCCCCGAGACAAAAAAATTACAATTTTGCCCTTATACTCCGAAATATACCGGAATCTCATTATTTCTACTTTTCAACCTAAAATAACACTAATATTGATCAATATTAACCAAATGGGGCAAAAATTGTTTTAAAAAAAATTTTCGTTTAGTCCACTAGTGGCAAAATTACCATTTTGCCCTTCTGCTCCATAAATACCGGGAATCACAATTTTTCCCTACTAAACATCATTTTATACTCCAATAATCATAATTATATTTCATATAATTATTCTTGGTCAAATGTGATCAAATCTTGGTTAAAAATCTCCATTTAATCATCAAATGGTAAAATGACCGTTTTGTCCTTAATTGGTCAATTTTCTGATGGACTCCAAACTGGACCTTGAACTCCAAATCACTATTCTAAGCCATTCTGTTGGTTTTAAAATTTTCAAATTCCTCTTAGAATTTCTTTTTGAACTAGTTCAAGGCTCGATTTAACTTAGTTGTACCACTCGATACAATACCGTATTTTAATCAAGCTTGACAGGGTCTCACAATTGTCTAGTATAAATTTATTAGAATTATTAGATTCAATTTATGACAATTGAGGTTGTTATGGTTTATTGACAAATATAGGTGCTAATGGTACTTCAGGACTTACTTGGATTAGGACCTTGTTGGTGCTAATTTTGTAAGGTGAGTGAACTTGCATTTAAAAGGTTTTGAACAAATGCATATGTGTTGAATGAAATGCTAGAATATCCTTGGTTAACTATTTTAAAATTTATGCACTGGAACAAGCTTTTCACAAGTGATATTTCTATGTTTTTAAATGTATAATGTGATGAATTATGTATTTGAAATATTATGTTGAATTGCCAATTGAATTATGGCATGTGATATATTGTTATGCAAAGATTCTTGTTACATGTTGTTATGTGTGCCATGCATTGAAATGTAATGTTGAATGATAATTATAATTGTGCGTGTGTGGTGTGGGAGAGCACATGACGGAGATGGTAGTGTGCAGTGTGGGAGAGCACACGATGATGACATTTCCCATGTACGGTGTAGGAGTACACATGATGGGGATGTAGTGTACGGTGTGGGAGTGCACACGATGATGATGATATATGCCATGTGTGGTGTGGGAGTGCACATGATTATGCCATGTGTGGTGTGGGAGTGCACATGATATATGCCATGTGCGGCGTGGGAGTGCACGTGATATTTGCCATGTGCAGTGTGGGAGTGCACATGAGGATATTAGCTATGTGTGGTGTGGGAGTGCACATGAGCTGAGTTGAGGATGGCAGTTGTGTGCGTTGAGCCGTGTTGTCTAGTTGGGATTGACCTTGATGTATGTTTAAAATGTGATTGCATTGAATGTTAAAAGTTGAATTTCCTAAATGTTTTAAAATGAGTTGAAAAATAGCACAACATCGAGTTTTGTTTATGATATACAAAATTGCATTGTTTTAACACAAGTGCATCGTGTTTTCAAAAGCCTTCGGTAATGTTGCTTGTTCCATTCTTTTGTTCACTCACTGAGTTTATACTTATTCTTTTTAACTTCATGTTTTAGCTTTCAGGATCGAAGGTAGTTGGATCCTAGGTCGAGGTGCTCCCTTCTATTCATCTTTCGGTAGGTTCACTACGACTCTCAATGATAGCACCCATGCCCAAAGTCACTCCACTAGTTGTTAAGGGTCATTGTATGTTTATATGTGATGGTTTAATGTAAATTGTGAGATTTGTTGTGAACTTTGTATGTACTTAGTTTTCACGATTTAAATTTTGAAGAGATTGTTATTAGAAAGTATGAGTTTTAGATCCTAAAGAAAAAGAAGTGATAGATGGACTATTGACGGGTTTACATCGAGAGGCTTGCTTGGGCCTGGTGGGCTATGCCTATTGTGCCCATGCGCCAATCATGGCTCGAGTTTTGGGTTGTGACAAAGTTGGTATTAGAGCCTAAGTTTAGTCGAGTCCTAGGAACTCTTGTGTCAGTCAGCAGAGTTGTCGAAGTTAGTGTAAAGTCTTGTTTATGATTTGTGACTGCAGCACAAGTCATAGACAGGAGGCTATATAAACTCCTATTCCTAGTAACCTACCTTTTACTAATGTCATATAAAGGTCATAAGTAGTGCTGTTATCCGGGGTTGAGATGCCACTTGAGACACGAGCTATTGTTGGAAAGATTTTAAGCAAATGCTCCTAATAAAAGGTTAACGTAATGCTATATCCCTCCGACTAAGGATGGAGGAAAGTGGAGCTGGACTAATAGGTCCATAATAACTTATTCATTTGGTGGAGTTATAATTTGAGTCCATGATTGTCAATGGGAAGAAAATTAGATGACTATGGATGGTATTTGAGGTCAATATAAAGAAGCACGTGTGATAGTGGTAATAAGGGGCGTACTTTGACTGGAATAAACAGTGATTGTTGTGATTTACTTGAGGTTTATAAATCTAAGCATTGAGGGAGGTGTAAACTAATACTTATGTGCACGAAGGTAAGTGCACTATGTTAATTGAGTTTGCTATGCCCATATATAAATGGTGTTGGGCTTCCGAAATATTATATGCGAATATGTGTTGAACATGTGTATAGCAGCTTAGATGAAGCTGGTTTTGATTTCAATTAAGTGACTGTGAGATCCCAAGGTTTGATTTGAACTATTATGGTTTATAGTTATAAGTACATGAATTAGTTCAAGGGTGAAAATTAGTGATTATTATAATTGATGTGTGGTCAAGACGTAAAAGGCTAGTAAACAAATCTACTCTAAGGATGAGCTTGAATTTTGCTATGCTTAGCGTGAAGCTAGAGGATTAAAGGACTAGTTTTGGATTTGTTAGCTTGAAGTTAAATGACTTAAAAATGTCGAATCTAGTCTAAATGCTATATGGAGTTCTATATTTGAGTTTGATATACTAATTGCTTTAAAGGTCAATTTAAAAGTCTGATTAGTTTAGTATGCGACTTAGATATAAATGAGTAGTCTTGAATGTGATCTCCCCAGAGGTAAGGGATTTAAAAAATACCGATTTTTGGATAAGCGTTAAGAGGGAGTTTTTACATCCTAAGTTTAGGAAATTTTGATCTTATGACCGTAAAGGTGAAGTGCAATAATTAAGTAAATTATCCACTTTATAAATGTGATTGGTTAAGGATTAATGGGAAAAGTCAAGATCTCGGTGATAAGTGGTGTATAATTTGATATACACGTGGCTAAGAGTAAATTTGGAAATCATTGCTTAACCGAGTTTGTATTAAATGTTATGGTGAGGTATATGGTTGCTAGTAGTGAAATATTCCTAAAGGACGATTTTGGCATACCCCAAAAAGGTGAAATAGATATGTTGAAATTAATGTTTTGATAGAGTACGTGAGACAGAAAGCTAGTTTTGCAAATTGTGGTTTTCATGATCATGAAATATATGAAGGTTATCAATATTTAGTCATATACTTGAGTTGTATATTTTGTGATTCACATGCATCATGTGGAAGGAGATATCCAATAGAAGGATTTAGCTTAATTAGTGTTTACATGACTATAAGCTTGGCATGAGATTGAGAATGCCCTAACATTTATGAGGAGTGTGTTGTGAAAGGCCAAAAGTCATTAAGATGAACGATGGGTAGTGAAGATGGAGGCACATGATCCCATGACATTATAAAATGATAATTTCGCACAAATATAGACCATTTGAGGTAAATTATGGAACTTGGGAAGGACGAATTCTTGATTTAATAAGTATTGTGAGTATAAAGTATGGAAAATGATGAACTATTTTCATGGTCTTGCACTGCAAGTCACTAAACTATTTGAGTTACAAGACCAGAAAGACAATTAGTTATGGATAATAAGAATTGAGGGATGCCACAAATAGTGAATAATTATGTGTGTGGTGATATATATATTGTGAATTCATTACACAATATGAAAAGGATGTCTTAAGGTGGGACTTATTGATTGATGACAAGTGTTAAAGGATAATATGAGTTGAAATCATTTACTTGGCCTAGTGCATATGATGAGCAAAGAGAAGATACACATACTTATGGAAATTGTGGTATAGGCTTAGAGGAAAGCCATGCGGTTGAGAATGATTAGTGTAGTAGCCTTAAAGGTAGAAGAATTGCTTTGATAAAGTAAATTCTAGCAACTGCAACGCCACAGAGTTGACTACACAACGCTACCGCTCTAAGAACCCTTTATGGCTAGAAAGCATGAGCAAATTGTGAGTGGCATGAAGATGAAACTCATGAGCTGAATTATGGTCATTGGTCATGATATTAAGCTTTGTTATTGGAGTTTTAAGTGTTTTGGAGAATGGTTATATGAATGAATAGAAAATTTTCCTTATTACCTTATATATTGGCATGTAAGTAAAAGAGCAGTTAGAGAGTTCTCGAGATGGCTACATTGAGATAAATTACCATGTGAAGTATTAAGATGAACAATATGTTGACTAAAGTCAAATCCTAAGAAATAAAGGAGACAAGAGATTAAGTCTTGTTAAAGGCTAAGGAAAAACAAAAGTGAGTAAAAAGTTAGGTGAATTTATGAGACATTGATAAGGAATGCCAATACCAAGTGATGAAATTGTGAATGAAAGGGATTAGTAACAACACAAGGCCAATTATGTGGCATGCTAGAAACCCATGAAGATAAATTGAAGTATGAATAGGTGAGCATGCATTTAAATATCTTGGTGAATAAGTGCATGCCTTTTTGAAATGCTATGGTCGGAATGTTAAAGAGCAAATAAATGGTTAAACGTTTCAGGAATGCATGAACATCTTTGAGAAGGAATTACCAATCATACGTGGCAAGTATAACATGTGGGATTTTGAAACTTGCTAAAGAGCCTAACCGCTAAACCACGGGTTAAGTGATCATAGACGGTGAGACATAAGTTTAAGGTAGGTATCCACAAGGAAATACTCAAGAGGAATTCTACTATGAATCTTGTGAAAACAAGCATTAAGTTATGTGGTTACAAAAGGGAAGCTATAAGCTGAAAGTGATACTTGCATTGACATTAAAAAGTACTTGAAAAGAACCCTGTTTCAAGTCTTGCGATTTCTAGTACAAATTGTGAATTGGCTAAGGGAGAATGATGTTATATTAGTATAAAAGATGAATCTTTGAAGGATCAATGAGATTATAAAGCATATACGCATACTAGATTACAATTTAATGAAAATGACATTTAGCAAGTGAGATATGACTAATGACATTGTGATGCAAGGATATATAATACAATGAAACTTAAGCATGTAATTGGAAATGATAAGAAAAGAGTATAAGCAAGTAAATGATGTGAAGTTGTGCACAGGCATGATGAGAATTCGTATGAATTACGTAAGAGATAACTTATGGTAAGACGCAAGTGGAATGATAATTTAAACATCTAAAGAGGGCAATAAGAAATTGATTGTGCCCCAATGTTCGTAGATTAAATATGAGAATTATTATATTGAATCTTGGTTATGGATAGGAACGAATAAAGAGAAATTAGTCTGAAGGCACTGGAACACAAGGATCCCTACACATAATGAGGAATGTGGACATTTAAATGTGCATGTACATACGTATGTGTGGAGTTGATAATGTGACCAACTAAAGTGAAGAATTGTTCTTAGTGATTCGAGATTTGAACTCAATATATTTGATGAGTTGTATAGATAATACAATGATAAGAAGCCCATCATAAGTTGAGCTATGTTAATATAAAAAAATTTGGAGAAATAGCCAAAGAAATGATATCAAGGAAATGTAATCTATAGCATGATTAAGCCATACAAGATGGACAAATACGATTAAGAAGATTTAAGTTGCATAAATACGAGATAAATATGAAGAATGAGGGAATGGTTGAAAGATTCAACTCCCTATAATGTTGGAAATGTGTATAAGAATGAATAGGGCATGTTTATGATGCCATAAGTTATGTGATAGTGTATGGGGATAAGGTGAATGAATGTTGAGAAGTTTGACAAGAATCGAAATAAAGATATGTTTAAGGTTAGTAATGGAATTAAAGGCATACTTGGGATCCTAATGGTAAGAGAGAACAATTATGAAGGGTACCGTGGTTTTGACTCAAAGATGATAATGGATATAAGCTACATTCCCTGACCTTTTAAAGTGTTCAAGTCAAACTGAAGGTAACGAGGTGCATAAATCAAAATTCCTTATAAAGAAAAAAATAAAATAAGATCATTGAGTGAGATTAACAACCTGACGTTAAGGTGAATTCGAGGATGAATTCTTTTTAGTGGGGGAGCTTGTTGTCACGACCCAAATTTTGGGCCATGATAGGCCCATGGGCCTAATGGACGTAGTCCACTAAGCCCAAGCAAGCCTATTAATTAACATGTTCATCATTCCATCATAAACTGCTAAGTCACATTTCATAACTTAGGATCAAAATAATATTAAACATTTCCACCTCATACTGGCATACTAAACAAGTGTATATACATTGTCTACAACATGTATCTTAATACTGTACATTAGGTTTGTCTATATACAACAAAAGAATACTCGACTTCCAACAGAGGGACCCCAATGAATTTACAGCTACTGAATGCCGAGACACTTACCAAAAGATGGATACAAGTCTACGAGGACACCTCGTCCTAGTTATCGGCTACCTCATGATCTGAAAGCATGAAGTTGAAAATGGTGAGTATAAACCCAATGAGTGAACAAGAAAGGGAACAAGCATACCATAAGGAATGTTTAACAAAATCATGATGCATTCTTTTTCAAAACAATGCAATTTGTTTTTGTTCTTATTAAAACCCTTCATGTAAACCCTACATGAGTAAATCATTTTATGAAAAGGTCCATATTCAACAAAGGATTTGGAGAGTGAAAACTTTAATAGCATTCATGCGAATCAGGGCACATAATAAATTTTTGCTGCAGCAACACTTGATTTAAATTATCAACTAACTGAGGGTTTCTTGACTAGTCGAGGGTTTCTCACCAAACCTCCTCATATTAAGCTTAATTCATTTATTCCTTAATTTTGGAAATCCATGCTCAAATATGGTAGCAAAAAAGTGGAAAATAAGGCAACAATTGATGAAAGGGTGAGACAAAACAGAAAGTTTTTCGCTTCAGTGAGAATGAATCTCGCTGCAGCGAAATTTTTGCCCCAAGACAGAAACTTTCTAGCTGCAGCGAGAATGCTACAGTATTTTCTAGCTGCAACGAAAATGCATTCTCGCTGTAGTGAGTTTTCGGCTAGCCACCCTCCAAAAAACCCGAGAGTTTCTCATTGCAGCGAGAATCAGAACATCAAGAAAAAAGTTTCCTTTTTCCCTTAATCAAAGCCATCCTGCTAAAATAACAAAAGCAACATGTAATACATACAAACTCCCAAATTTCCACAATTCAAATGCTCACATTTTTGCATTACAACCATATACCATATATGTATATGTATATATATATATTATCATCATGTACATCCTCCCATCATCATCATCTCATATGCAACGGCTTATGTGCACTCCCACTTGCACATAGTCGGGTCAGCAACGGCTTATGTGCACTCCCACTCGCACATAGCCGGGTCAGTAATGGCTTATGTGCACTCCCACTCGCACATAGCCGGGTCCACATCAACATACAAAGAAACACCCAATGCATATCATGCATATTATCATATTGTGATAACACATAACCCATTGTATAGGACATTTTTACAATATAAAATCACTTCGCCAAAGGCTTGTTCCCAAGGTACATTTTGAAAGACAAGTTGGATAAAATCATTCACATTCTCCAAAACAAGTTTGAAATGCAAGTCCACTCACCGGTGTTTATTGAGCCTTTAACCGACTCTAATTTCCCTAATGGTCCAATTGGGACGGTGTGGCTTCGTTGGAACCTATCATCACATTAACATCACAATTATGTTAATTCACATACTTATAGAGTCCAAAAGCTTTCTCTTAGCTTACTTCAAATGGCCATTAAATGGCTATCCATTTTCATTATCCTATCATTCCAAAGTGAATTAGCAATCTTAACTACAAAATATTCACAAATCAAATCTCTAGTCGTTCTCAACACTAAAATTTCAACTCAAATTTACTACTCACCTTAATAGCTTTAAAACTTTGAAATTCTTTCCAACAATTCTCCAAACTATTGTAAAGCTTCCTCTTTCTCTCTCTAAAACACCTAACTAGTGAGAGAGAGTATGGAAACAAGATTTTTTAAGGGTTTTAAAGTGAGAGAATGGAAGAGCACAAGGGTTTATGGAAAAGGTGCACCAAAAGCATGAAATTTGGAGGTATTTGAGGAAGGTTGTGGAGCTTTCTTATCAAGCTTTCATGGAGGTTGGGAAGCAACGTGAAAGAGAAGAAAAAGAAGAAGAAGAAAAGCTGCTGGAGAATGTAGAAGCTACTGGAAGAAAGGGATATTTATAGCCCAAGCTTATCCATTCCACTTAAATTACCAAAATGCCTCTCCACAAATTAGCTTATTCTCCTCCAATCTTTTATGCAATCTTTTTACTCTTTTGACACTAGGACAAGGTCCATAATGGTCTAGAAATGTTCGGGTTCATGAAAACTTAAAATTCTAACCCGAGGTGAAAAATGACCATTTTGCCCTTACCATGAAAATCATCAAAATTTTTGTTTTCTTGTCATTTTACCCATATTTTCATCATTCATTTATGCCTTAGGCCTAGTTAGGCCATAATATTGTTTAAAATCTTACTTTTATGGGCTCACTAAGGAAATGACGAAATTACCCCTGATTAGGGATATCGCGTATATTACTAACTATGAGTTTATAAAGGTCAAGGTCTCACAACTGTGACACCCCGTACTCTCGTACAGAAGTCAATATGACCTTATCAACGAAACAAAGGGTCAATGGATGCTGATTTAAGTGCCAAAGAGAGAAAATGGGTGAAAGAAGTATTTTAAAATAAAATATCTTGCACGCAAGGAAATCATAATAAAATAAGAATATTTTTATTAAGGGTGAATTAGTGAGTTAAAAGGTGATCTGGAAGTGAACCGGGGCAAAGTAAGATGTTTTGGAGCCTTAGAAGGCTAGTGGAGAATTTTGGAAAAAAATAATATTTTATTAATAAAATATTATTAAAATATTAATATCTTATCTGTGGTTGAAATAAATCATGAAGGAGGAGTATATGGCTAATCTAAGTGGGGGAGAAGAGATAAGAAAGAATTTTGAAGAAAAACAACGATAGTTGTGCCATCGTGTCTTTATTAAATAGAGATAGAGCAGGTAAGTAAATATTTAAATATTATGGTGATGCCGCGTTGAAGTGCAAACTTTATATTTTGTTTGCACACATGTAAAGGAAGAAAAATAGAAGAAAATTCGAATTAAAAGATGGTTAGGAGGACTAAATTAAAAAAGGGAGGAACTTGGAAGGCATAAAGGTAATTTTTCCATGAGCTTGGTCAAAGTTTTCAAAGGAAGCTTTGACTATTTTCTTCCTTATCCAAGGCCGGCCATTCATACCCAAAAGGAAAAACATCGTTTTTCTTCTTCTCCTCCAACCAAATGCCATTTTCTCCCTTGCAACAAAAATCGATCTCTTTTCTTTTTCTTTCTTTCTTCTCTTGATTCTTGATTCTTCTATATTTTCCTTGTTCATCAATCCACCATTCTCCACCCCATTTTCATGACAAATGGGCTTTCGATCATGGCCCAGGTTTTGGGCTGTGACAAGTCACTACACCTAGCTCTTATTATTTTCAAGATATATGACAAGAGAATGAATTACACTAATAAACTATAGACTAAAAGGTTGTCAAAGAATCCTTTAACTCTCCTAACTAGTAAGTGGCTATTATGCATTGCTAGATGCCAATCTTGGTCTACAGAATTGAATTAGTTAATTTAAAATTGAATATGATTCATTTAAATTAATTAATTAATAAAATTATAATTCAATTCCATTGTCAACATGTTAGGAACCTAATAGGTCACACACAAATGTTGCAATTTGGATTACATTGAGAGTGTTCTAATTTAAGTTAGATTTAAATCAAATTCTAGGTTTTAACTACTAAGGACTTAATTAAAAAAGTTTTATTAGGTATTAGTTAAATATTATAATTGCTATAATATTAAGGACTTATTTTGTAAATTTTAATAAGTTTAATAATAAAATTAAAAATAGATATACACATCAGATTATAGCCACTCTTTCCAAAGGCAACAATAGAGAAAAAAATAATAGTTTTTCTTTAAAGTGTCATCGCTCTGGATAGGGATTTTTAGAAAATTTATCCATTGATTCTTTATGGGAAATCAAAGAAGAAAAGAGGATAAATCGTTATCCACTTGCTAGCACAAGCTCATGGCATAAAGTTCTCTCATTGAGAAGGATCCGTTACAGTCGTGTGTGCAACATTGGAGGCCAACCATTTGAGTTGTTGGGATTCTTTCACACAAGAAGGTGTTCACATTTTTTAACACTAAAAGGAATTTATTTGATTACGATATAATTTGGAAAGGTAAAAACCTTTTTCTGATTTTTTATGGTGTTTAACTATGCATTAAACAACCAAGATGATCCAAAGGTAAGAGGTATGGTTTCTATTTTGTTTCAATTTTTGTTATTCCATTGTGTTGATGCTCTAATCATGTCGTTCCTAATAGTGGTATCAGAACCACAAAATCAGGATTGGTATTAAATTGATGCTCTATTTTGTTTCAATTTTTGGGGTTTTGGCTAGCTAAATGAAGTCCAAAAATTATGAAATTTTAATAAAGAAAGGTTACATATGTTAGCTGACCATGGTTAAAATTGGGGAATTAAATTCCCTGATCTAGTACAACATCAAACCACAAAACCGAGACTGGTACAGTGTTGCCAGAATTTTGTAAAGTCATGGTTTTTGGGATTTTAATGTTCATATTTGCAGCATATATTGGAGCAATTAAAAATACTAATTCACTAAATAATATCTGATGGAAAGTTCCAAAAAGATAAGTTTTGATATATTTGAATTAGAAAATTTGATTCCTTAAAATAAGGATATTAGAATTCAATTAATCACATCCATAAATTTAGGAATTTGATTCCTACAAATATGGAAGTGTGATAAATATGTACAAGATAAATATCATGAATTAATTTCCTTTTTTTAAGAAGGAAAATTTGAATAAGACACTTAAATATAATTAAAGATAATGTTGTCTTAAATATTAGATTTAAATTATCTAATGAGATTAGATAATTGAAGACATATAATATTTAATTTAAAAGGATTAGAAAAAGTTACTTAAAACATTTAACAAATTAAAAAATTTTTAATTTGTAATAAATTTTAATTCTAATCCTAATAAGATTAGGAATGGATAATATTACTAATACTGATTAATAAAGACTTTCCATGTATAAAAAATTGTTTCCATACATAGAATTACAAATGAACTTGAAATTAGTTGCACACTAATTTAGTTGCATACTAATTTTAGATGCATCATATGATTAACAATTAGAATAAGACATAATTTTAATTTTATGTTCATGTGGATGGATAAATGTGGATGATTATGGACTAGGCCCAATATGATTATGGATGTATGGTTAAATTTTATCATGATATTTATTTATTAATCAGGATTTGTGCACCCTGCGTTTCCCTTGATTTTCAGAGATTGTAAAATTTTCACCTCACCTAACTCCCTTTGGATGTACCATGAGGTTTCTTTCCTAAAATGTAATTAGTTACATATAAGTGTAGAATTAAGATTAGTTTAAGAGTTATTTTACAATTCGAAGATGAAGACCTAAAGGGGCCATAAAGATACAAAGAGGAAGATTACAATATGTTGTATGTTATCCCATAGGTTTGACAAAGCTAATTTCCTTCAATGGCATAAGGAAATTAGTATAAATAAAGCCCATGATCATCCAAAGTAGTATGCATGAAATAGATTTATTTTATGCAATTAATAAATACTATGCATGCAAATATAAGACTATAATAAAAACAAATAGCAAAATTCCTTGATAAATATTGAGTCACATGCCACGCATGATTAAGTTGCCTTCCACCATATAGCAAGATAACCTAACTATTCTTTTAATCGAAGACTTGTTAAGCACACTCAAGGTCACTCTTTTACACAAGTATGTTTGAGCTATTGATTGGTCTTACTCAACTAGTTTTATAAAATTCAGATTCTTGAAAACTTGATTATTATGGAAACTAGAGGTAATGGCTAGGCGAAAAATATATGATATGTTTAGGCAATGTGTTGTCACCTCGTTGATCTAGGAGTTGTATAGAGTTATAATCGGTAAGCTCAATTACCTACCTAATCCACCTATCATTGTTTGTTAAACACACTCAAGGTTATGATTAGAATGGATAGGGATCTTAGCCTACTAAGAGAATCCTTGTAAAGATCTCTCGAGGTGATATAAAGGGTTATCATCTTGAAGAAAATAGTGGAAGCAATCAATTTAAGATTTACTATCTCATCTTAACTGATTATAATACATGATTACTCATTAACATTCTTTAAATGTCTAAGTTGTTAGAATCTGAATACACATCACTTTTCGCAACATACCCGATGCCATCATGAAATTCGAGCCAAAATGTTTGGACTGGTATATCAAGTTGAGAAACGTTCCCAAATAGCTATTAAAAATAGATGTCACTAATGAAGACATCCTTGCCTTCTTGACTAGGTCAATGAATGGGAAACTTGTAGAAGTTTCACCTTTGACTATGTATATGATTGAAGTAAATCTGTCTACCATTGATCCATCATCATGGGTATTAGATATTGGTGTAGGCCACACTTAAGTAGTGACATAAAGGTGCTCGAAATGAGTAGAAGATTAATGAAAGGCAAGGTGGTCCTAAAAGTAAGAAATGGAGCAAAGGTTGCTACATCAGTTGTAGGGATAGTTACCATACCTTTACCTTCTGGGTTAATCTTGGAATTAAGAGATTGCTACTATGTTCCTTTCATATCTCGAAAGATCATATTTGTGTCATACTTGGCACTATATAATGATTTTGAATTTTGCATTAAGGGCAATTGTTGCTTTTTCTCGAAGGGAAAGATGCATTATGGTGCAGGGCACATTCAAACGATCTCTATATTCTTGATCCTAAAAGACCCATACTTAATATAGAGGCCAAGAAAGCAAAGAAAGATAATCCATAACTATCCTATATTTGGCACTATAGGCTTGGACACATCAATGAGACTCGTTTAACCAAGTTACACAAACAAAGTTATATCGATCCATTTAATTATGAATCTTACGAAATGTGTGAGTGTTGTCTCCTTAGTAAAATGACCAAGTTGCCTTTCACCAATAAGGGTGAACGAGTTAGAGTGTTTCTAAGATTGTATATTTGAATGTATGTGGTCCTATCAATACTAGTGCTAGAGGAGGATACTCCTATTTCATCACTTTCACAAACGACCATTCTCACTATAATTATGTATATTTGATGAAAAATAAATCTGAATCCTTTGACAAGTTCAAAGAATATAGAGCAAAGGTTGAGAAACAAACTAGGGAGAGTATTCTCACTCTTAGATATGATCAAAGTGGAGAATATCTTAGCTAATAATTTCAAGATTATCTAAAAGAGAATGGGATTCTCGCACAATGGACTCTTCTAAGGACTCCACATCACAATGGGGTGTTTGAGAGAAGGAATTGAACATTGTTGGACATGGTTCGATCCATGATGATTCATATAGATCTTCTTATATCTTTCTAGGGATATGCCCTAAAAATTGGTACTCGTATACTGAACCAGGTTCTTACCAAATCAATTGATAAGACACCATATGAGATATAGAGTGGGAAAAAGCCCAACTTGTTTTATGCTAGGATTTGGGGATGTAATGCTTATGTGAAGCGTACAATGTCTGATAAACTAGGAACGAAATAAGATAAATGTAGATTTATGGGATATCTTAAAGAAACACATGGATATTACTTCTATAATCCCACTGAGCAAAAGGTGTTTGTCTCAAGGCTTGCTACTTTCCTTGAGAAAAAGTTCTTTATTGAAAAGGCTAGTGGGAGTAAAGTTGTACTCGAAGAAGTTTGAGACCCAAAAAATTGACATTCCATTGGAACTTAAGCTTGAAATTGTGACATTTGATGTATAACCACAATCTTAAGAGGCATAACCACTCAAGAGGTATAGTAAGATATGTCAAGCTCTAAAGAGATATGGATTTCTCTTGGAAAGGGATGCATTGCCCATAAATGGTGAGCCTATAACTTATGAAGAGGCGATGTTGGACATCAATTTTGAGAAATGGCTAGAAGCAATGAAATTTGAAATGGATGCCATGGATATCAACCAAGTATGGACTTTGGTGGATCCACCTAAAGGGATAAAACCCATTAGGTGCAAGTGGGTTTTTTAATAGAAAAATCGATGTAAATGGCAAGATGCAAACTTTTAAAGCTAGACTAGTAGAAAAAGGTTACAAACAAAGATAAGAAATTGACTTTGAGGAAACCTTTTCACCAGTTGCTATGCTTAAATCCAGTAGGATTTTGCTTGCAATTGCTGCATACCATGATTATGAAATATGGCAAATGGATGTAAAAACTACATTCCTTAATGGAAACTTGCGAGAAGAAGTGTACATCCAATGCTAATGCCAATAAGGTGTGCAAACTTCAAAAGTCCATTTAGGGACTTAAGCAAGCTTCTCGGAGTTGGAACATCCGTTTTGATGAAGCTGTAGAAGGGTTTGACTTCATCAAGAATGAGGATGAACCATGTGTCTATAAAAAGGCTAGTGGGAGTGCCATAATTTTCTTAGTGCTCTATATTAATGACATATTACGCATAGGAACTAATATACCATTGTTGTAATCTACGAATATTTGGCTATCCAAACAATTCACCCTGAAAGATTTTGGAGAAGCAACCTATATTTTTGGAATAAAGATCTATAGAGATAGATCTAAAAGATTACTAAGTCTCTTTCAATTCATATACATAAACAAGGTGCTAAAAATGTTTAACATGATGCAGTACAAAAGAAAACATTTGCCTATGTCACAAGGCATCTATCTCTCTAAGGATATGTATCCAATGAATCAAGAGAAGAGAGATCGCATGGATAAGATCCCATATGTTTCAGCAATAGTATCTATCATGTACGTGATGCTTTGTACTAGACCTGATGTTCTTATACTTTGAGTGTCACGAGCAGATACCAAGCTAATCTCGATAAAAGTCACTAGATAGCTGTGAAAAACATCCTAAAGTACTTACAAAGAACTAAGGATGTATTTCTAGTCTATAAAGGTGAACTTTAAGTTAGGGGTTATGTAGATGCAAGCTTTCAAACTAACAAAGATGATAGCAAGTTGCAAAGTGCATATGTGTTCACACTTAACGGAGGTGCAGTGAGTTGGAAGATTTCTAAGCAAGAGATAACTATGGATTCTACAACCAAGGCCGAATACATCTCTACGTCTAAGGCAGTGAAAAATGCAGTTTACTTTAAGAAGTTCATTATTAAACTAGATGTGGTTCTAGCATTGTTGATTCAATACCTTTGTATTGTGATAACAATGAAGCCATTGCACAAGCAAAGGAACCAAGGTCTTATCAGAAATTCAAACATGTAATACGGCGTTACCATGTGATTAAAAAGATCATTGGAAGAGGAAACATTTGTGTAAAGCATATACCCATTGAGGATAATATTGTTGATCCTCTCACTAAAGCACTGTCCCAGCAAAACCATAATCGTCATGTTGAGAACATTGTCATTAAATATATATGCGATTAGCTTTAATGCTAATTGGATATCATTAGTATAAGCCTTACAAGCAAATCTCTAGTCATATGGGAATTACATTTGAGTTATTCATGTATGACATTTTATTAATTTATAATAATTATGAGGTAGTTCTTTATCCATAAGTTTTTTATTTAATTACTTTTTATACTTCCATAGATAAAGCCCAAGGAACTATATATGCCTTACAAAGGAATTGTATTGGGATACAATTATGAGATCTTTATGCATTAAAGCATTGTTCCTCAAAGCTCCTAATCGTTGTATGATTGAGAGGGGCATCAATAATGCTCAAAGATCAACACATGCCATGTTCCTTACTTGTGAAGTAAGCAACCCCTCTCATGAGTTGAAGTATAGAGATACTTGGAACTAGCATGTGGATGCTTGCCATGGGAGAGCGAGTTCACTAAACATGACCCACCATGAAAAGTGCATTTAGTACCTCACTCAAATGTCTATGTGATACTTCTCATGTGTCAGTTGTGTAACTATTCCCTAGACTTGAGACACCAAGTTGTCTTATATGCAGAGTATTATGCTTTGATTTCATCCCTACAAGTGCCTAACCAAGGATGCCAAAACAGGATGTTTTTAGGTACAGTATGAAACATATGAAGGCAAATGAGTGGTCAAGATAGGTATCATCTTCCCAAGTGATTCAAGGGGAAATATCTCGTTAGTTCTTGGTTGACATTAGTTTAATCAAATCCTTGGCCAAGGTGATTAAGAGATTACGAAATGAGTTTCACAAATCTCCACAAAGCTAATGATTTAATAATAGGAACAAATATAGAGGTCAATAAGAGTAGGCACTGCACCAAGCTTTTTTCATCTCCGGAACATATGTGAGGGAATGAATTACACTAATAAACTGTACACTTAAAGGTTGTCAAAGAATCCTTTAACTCTCATAAGAATTAAGTGGACATGATGCATTTCTAGATGCCAATCTTAGTTTATGGAATTGAATTAGTTAATTTAAAATTGAATATGATTCATTTAAATTAATTAATTAATAAAATTATAATTCAGTTCCCTTGCCAACATGTTAGAAAGCTAATGGGTCATAGACAAAGGTTGCAATTTGGATGGAATTGAAAGTGTGATGATTTAAGTTAAGTTAATTTTAAATCAAATTCTAGGTTTTAATTGCTAATGACCTAATTAAAATAGTATAATTCGGCATTAGTTACATATTATAATTTTTATAATATTAAGACTTATTTTGTAAATTTTTATAATATAATAATAAAATTAAACCTAGATATAAATATCATATTATAGCCACTATCTTTTAAGGCAACAAAAGAAAAAAAAAAACCTAATTGTTTTCTCTTGAGTGCCGCCACTCTTCAAAGGGTCTTTTTTCGAAAACTTCTCCATTGACTCTTTTTTGGAAATCAAAAAAGAAAAGAAAACAATTCATTGTCCACTTGCTAGAACAAGCCCATGGCAAAAAGCTCTCTCTTTGAGAAGGATCCATTGCAATCGTGTGTGCAACATTGCAAGCCGAGTGTTTTAGTGGTTGGGATTTTTTCACACAAGAAAGTGTTCACGTTTTTTAGAACCAAAAGGAATCCATTTGATAACGATATCATTTGGAAAGGTAAAAACCATTTTCTAATTTTCTATGGTGCTTAACATTGCTTTAAACAACCAAAGTAATCTAAACGTAAGAGGCATGGTTTCTATTTTGTTTCAATTTTTGTTATTCCACTGCGTTTATGCTTTAATCATGTTGTTCCTAGCACTTACTCCCCTTTAGACAAATAAGTTTCCAATTTTTAAAACACCAATTGTTATGAGAGAAATCATAAGCCTAAAATAGATGACTATTTAAGTAGATATTCAACATGTTCATCCAATACTCAAGTATTTGTGGAACTAGACGAGTATGAGCATTTAAATAGATGTTCAACATATGCATCAAATACTCATATTTTTAAGAATTATTTGCAAAGTAGTTCCTAGGCATGTCTAAGGTATCATTTGTCATCAAGCACCATTCTCAATAATTATCAAGCATTATCAATAATTTTCTAATTCATATATGAAAATAGCAACTTAAGGAGAAATTAAAAAAATATCATCAATAAGCACTCTTATTTACCATCAAATGTTTCTTTAGCAAGCATTCCAAGAAATATTCTCTAAATCATGTATGAAACTATCAATTCAAGAATTTTCACATCAAGAAAATATCATTACTAATTAAGCATTACCAAAACATTTTATACATATTGTAATCATGTAAGAGAATATTATGATCAAGTAAGCACAATTGTCACAGACTACGCTCCTTCATATAAATATGTGATTGTCCATGCGGCACTTGAGTAGACACTTCCACACAATCCAGCCACTAACTCATCTAGATTTGAACAAACATCAACAATAGCCATAAATTAGATTAAAGGAACACACACCAAAATAATAGGGCATACCAAATGCCATACAGCAACCACTAGAGCCATATAAAGATAAATGTTTTATTAATATGAAAATGAGTACAAAGAAACCAATACACGCCATCATCGAGCCATAAGGGTAGCCCTAGATGGTTCACTACATACATACCTTTACTAGTGAGGTAGCTTAACAATTCGCTGACTGCTCACCCCCTATAAAAAGTTTACAAGATTTTACAAGTAGTCTACCAATAGCCATTACAATGCTTGAAATGAGGACATTTCTTTCCTAAAGGGTCTTTCCCTTTAAAGACTTAACAAGTATTTCTAGAGATGTCACCATGAGCCATTACAATATTTGAAATGAGGGCATTCTTTTCCTAAATGGTCTTTCCCCCTAAAGACTTAACAAGTATTTCTAGAGATGTCACCACGAGCCATTACAATGTTTGAAATGGGGACATTTCCCTTACAAGTACAAAAGAGTCAATCTTTTAGACAACTTTACCTTATCATAGTCTGATTCAAGGTTCGCTCATGACATCTTCCCCCACTCAATCTGTCAACATCCTTGTTGACTGGTTGGCTTGGAATTCTTCAATCTTCTACTGGAAGGCACAGAGATTGGCCTCCTTCTCCCAAGTGATCTCATTTGGCCCCAAACTTTCCTATCTCACTAGATACTCCTATGCCAATCGTTAGTTGATTATCGTCATCCTCTATACTAGAATCTCCTCCACTCAGCATTGTGATGATGGCTTAGTGCTGATGGCGATTCTTATGGCTCGATTCCTACTTACATCTACTAAATTTGCATGGAAAGGCTTTAGGTTGCTAATGTGAAACATAATGTGTACCTTCATCCACTTGGGTGGATCAATCTTATAAAAAGTCTTTCCCATTATGGCTACAACCGGTATTGGACCTTCATACTTCCACACTAGTCTTCGATCTTTCTTCCTTAGGAATCAAAGTTATTCTTGTACAAATTTCACCAGCACTAGGTCTCCCACCTTAAAGTGTTGCTCCTTTCGACCTTTATCTGCTCACTTATTCATTTGGTTGAAGGCTTTATCTAATAGGCTTTGGTGATTTCAATGTTTTGTCTCCACTCCTTAGCAAAGTTGAACGCCCGAGGACACTTCCCGTTATACGATTCCACTAAGGTATGGGGAAATCTAGGTTGTTGTCTGGTGATGGCCTTGAAATGGGTTCTATTAGTGGTTGAGCTCTTTTGTGAATTGAAACATAGTTGAGCCACATTTAGTAGGTTGGGCCAATTCTTCTAGTTCGCTTATACAAAGTGTTACAAGTGTTCTTCTAACAAGCCATTAAAGCTATGAAACCTTGACCTCTATAGATACATAACTAGAAGTAGATGCGATAACACGAACTAGGTGTAATTTTTTCATTTTTCTTGGTGAGCTCCTAGAAGTGGGTTTTTTTATATTATTAAAGCCTAAGTAGAACTAATGAATAAATGAGTGATGCATACAATAATGAAATAAGTGAAGAAAATAGAAATAATGATAATTTCTATGGTAGGGGTAAAATGGTCATTTTGGGTCTCGGGTCTAAAATTTTAAGTTTTCATGAACCTGAGTACCTCTAATCTATTATGGACCTTTTCTTAGTGTCAAAAGAGTAAAAAGTTTGAACCAAGTGGAAGAAGAAGGCAAAGTTAACTATTGAATGGCATTTTTGTAAATGAAAGGAAATTTAGTCAACAATAGGATAAATATAAAAAATTTCCAGCAACTTCTTCAAACTTCTAGTAGCTTCTTCTTCTTCTTCCCATCTCTTCTCTCCATTTCACGATCTTTATCTTCCATGGAAGCCTCCTTAAAAAAAAAAAAACCTTCATGACTTCCTCAAGTTAAACCGCAATTTTCATGTTTTTGTGCACCTTTTCACAAAGTTCTTTGCGTTCTTTTACTCTTCCACCTTAAAACCCTTAAAAGTCTTACCTTAACACTTTCTCTCACTAGCTAGGTGTTTTAGAGAGAGAAGGAGAGACTTTCTATAATAGCTTGAGAAATTTTGAAAAGGAATTCAATTACAAATCTACCAAGGTGAGTAATGAAATTGAGTTGATTTTTGAGTTGTTGAGAATGGCTAGTGGCTAGATTTGTGAGTGTTTTGTAGTTAAGGTTGTTTATTCATCTTTAGTGTGACTAGAATAGTGAAAATAAATAGCCACTTAATGGTAATTGAAAGCTAGTTAGGTATAACTAGTACAACATGATTTAGGAAATAGACTTTAGAATTTATAGTTATGTGAATTGAGTTGATTGTGATGCTATTGTGTGTGATAGGTTTCAACTGATGGGTTTGGCTATGGACGGCATGCTCAAAATATGCAGCGGAAAGAAAATTAAAATTAAAATTTATAACTAAACAACCAAGACATGCCTCCACCCATGGATCACCTTGGTGATATTTAACACATAAAAGCACAAAATAAATTATTATTTAGAAAGTTACCTTCCCATGTAATTTCGTAATCACGATGGCACTTTTCGAAGCAATCCCGCGAACACCATAAGGAGCAAAAACCTTAGCCAATCAAGTGCCTCCAATGGTAGTACACATGATTGCACTTGAACCTTCAACAAAGGAAGGAGTTTTTAACTATACTTTGTGCTAGCAAAGATGACAACAATTGCCCTTTTCTTCTTTTTCACAATCTTAGCTGAACCTCTCTTGAAAATTGCTTCATAAGCAATTTTCTCTTTCACACAAAGGGAGTGGTGGCAAAGAAAGAAAACATTTTTCTTTTATTGACAAAAACTACGTTTTCTTCAATTGTGAAAAACTCTCATAAAGAAAAATAGTTAAAATGTGACTTATATAGATAGGTTAAAATAACTTCAATTTTGCAATTAAGCCCTCAATATTATAACACATTATAATATTGGGCCTATTACTTAATTAAACTCTTTTATTTAAGTCCTTGAAAATTAAAATCAAAATTAATTTCCTTTATATTTTGCAATCAAGGCCTTATAGTTATAACTATTTATAATTATGCCAAAAACTTAATTAAACTCTTTTAATTAAGTTTATAGAAGTTAATTACCTAGCATGTGATTTAAGTCTAACTTAAATTGTCACTCTCCCAATTTAATTCAAATGCAATCATTGTGTGTGACCCATTAGGTTTCCAACATGTTGGCAATGGAGTTGATTAATGACTTAATTGATTAATATAAATTTCAATCAATTAGTTTATAATCAATTCCATAGACCAAGATTGGCATCTAGCAATGCATCATGGCCACCCAATTGTTGGGATAGTCAAAGGGTTCTTTGACAACCTTTCAGTGTATAGTCTATCAGTGTAATTCATTCCTTCATCATATATCCTGAACATGATAAGAGCTTGGTACAGTGTCTACTCTTATTGACCTCCATATTTGTTCCTGCAATTATAGCATTAGCTTTATAAAGAGTTATGAAACCTTTTTCATAATCTCCATGTCGCCTTGGCCAAGGACTTCAATAAGCTAATGTTAACCAAGAATTGATAGGATATGTCCTCTAAAACACTCGATGTGATGATTCCTATCCTGACCACTAATTTTCCTTCACATGCTTCATACTATACCCAAAAGCATCCTGTTTTGGCATCCTTGGTTAGGCACACGTAGGGATGAAATCAAAGCATAGCACTCCACACATAAGACAACCTGGTGTCTCAAGTCTAGGGAGTATTTACACTACTAACACATGAGAAGTGTTGCATAGACACTAGAGTGTATTACCAAATGCACTTCTTATGGCGGGTCATGTTCAGTGAACTTGCTCTCCTAGGCAAGCACCTATATTCTAGTTCCAAGTATCTCTATACTTCAATCTATGAGATCGATTGCTTACTTCCAAAGTAAGGAACATATAATATACCAGTCTCTAAGCATCATTGATGTCCAATCTCAATGATACATTGACTAGGAACATTTTGAGATTATGCTTAATGCATAGGAATCTCATAATTGCAACCCATTACAGTTTCCTTGCAAGGCATATTAATCTCATGGACTTCATCCAATTAGACTTATAACTCATTATAATTTATGTCTTATTGATGAAGGAAAACCTTTAATCATTCAACATGAATGATACTATTGTATGATTGGAATCAAGCCTTAACTAATCCCAATTGGCTACAAGGCTCATCCCAACACCAACGAGGCCTCACACCTCCACACGGAGCATTAGTCAAAGTTGGAGTCGATCCACAAGCATTAACAAAGACATGTGAGTGAACTTACATTAAAAATGTTTTGGAATAAATGATTATGTGCTTGATTGAACCACTTGAAATATTTTATTAGTTTTTCTTTAAAATTGCATGGGAGCAAGCCCTTGATGAAACATTGTATGTTATGAATGTGTAATATGATGAATCCTTGTGCTCCTATATTATGTGGATATATATATGTTGTGTATGGATAGTTAATATTGTGTGATAATTATAACTGCGGATATGTGGTATGGGAGTGCACATGTCGGTGATGATGGGGTGCGGGAGTGTGAATGATGATATTACTTGTGCGCGATGTGGGGGAGCACACAATGGCATTAGTTATGCGCAATGTGGGGGAGCACACGATGGTATTAGCTGTACGCGATGTGGGGTTGCACACGATGACTCCGGCTATGTGTGGTGTGGGAGTGCACATGAGCTGGGTGAGGCAATGGTGGTATATGTGTTTACATATGTATATATATATTTGCTATATAGAGAGGTTTGGAATTAATATGTATTTGAATTGAATATTAAATGTTGAAATTGTTCAATGTTTCCAAATTGATTTGCATTGTAGCAAAACTAGATTTTTTTTGTGACAAAAATTCTTCTAACTTAATTGCCCTATTTCTCACTGCAGCAAATTCATTCTCGCTGCAGCGAGAAACTCTCAGGTGCTGAGGATTTCATGGCTCGGGTTTTCACTGCAACGAGAAACTCTCGAGTGGTTGGGTAAAAATGTTGCCCAGATTTTCACTACAGCAAAAATACATTCTCACTGCAGCGAGAAACTCTTAAGTTGTTGGTTCAAAATTTTGCCCTGAAGTCTGCTGCAACTAAAATTCATTCTCGCTGCAGCGTAATGCCTTTCCGCTGCAGTGAGATTCATTTCGCTATGCTTTCCTTGCTTGAACTCTAATGTACTTTCACATTTTAACTTCTTTATTAATCATGGATTTTTCAATGTTAAGGCACTAAATGATCAAAAGTTCAATTAAGGGGTTTTAACAATAAATTAAGCTAAATTGTAGTGTTTTCAACATAAGTGCATCATGTTTCTAAAACTTCCAGTATTAATGTTTATTCATTTCTTATGTTCACTCACTGAGTTTATACTTAGCCTTTTTCAACTTCATGTTTTTTAGATCCGAAGATAGTCGGAACCTAGAGTGAGGGGTCTACGTATATTCACCCTTTTGGTAGGTATCACGGCATTCAGTAGCTGCACCTTCACTTAAGGTTTATTCGCTGGAAGTCGAGAGTCTTTCGCCTATGTAAACGTACACGTGATGTAAATCACTAAGATACATGTTACAAACATTGTGTATGCATTCTAATTAATGTTGCCACTATGAGTTGGCAATAGTTGACATCGTTTTTGGTTAATATAAATGCAAGTATTTGGTTGTCATAGCACATTACTAAAGTACTTATAGATGAGAATTAAGAAATGTAACTTTAAAAATTGTCTGATGGAATGATGAACAAGTTGCATAAGAAGCTTGCTTGGGTTTGGTGGGTTATGCCCATTTGGCCCATGAGCCAGTCATGGCTCGAAAATTGGGCTGTGACAAACTTGGTATTAGAGCCTTAGGTTGTCTAGGTCCTAGGATTTTCATTATTGGTCCAGCGGAGTATCGGGTCTTTATGTGGAAACTTTGGTTGTGAACTGTGAACAGCAGCACATTTTATAACTAAGAGACCGTATAGATTCCATATTCTAGAAACCACCTTTTCTCTTAAGTTATAATTGTAAAATATGTTTAATAACAGGTGTTTGCTCTTGTCTAGGTAAGAATGCCGCCTAAGACACGAGCCTCCTCGAGATGGATGGTTGAGCAAGATACTCCTAATTGGACTATGAGTAGGCCACCGACATCCACCCCTAGGGGGAGAGGTAAACTTGGCAGGGCCACTAGGTCGGTGAAGGTGGATACGCTTATGAGGAGACAAGAAGAGGAATAGTCTTTAGGCGATCTGGATAAATAACCGACTAGGGGCATTACCATAGAGGACCTGGCTGCAGGTTTACAGGGAGTTAATAGGGTTGTGGAGATGATGGCAACCCCTATGGACGACATACAAAGGGTAGTAGAGGGGAGACATGCAGCACAAGAATCCCCTAGCTCATAAGGACAGACTGACCGCCAACATTCAGAGGTTGAAAGGGGTCATGTAGAGGTTTCACTTCCTAACTTCCTGAAGCTTAAACCTCCATCGTTTACAAGGTCTGATGCATCGGAGAAACCCTAGGTTTTCTTAGACAAGATGGAAAAGATTTGTGAGGCCCTAGGATGTTCTAGTACTAGATCAGTGGAGCTAGCCACTTTTCAATTAGAAGATGTGGTACAATAGTGGTATGGCTCTTTGCGTAGAGGTAGGCTGACGGATGCAACACCGTTGACTTGGAATGAGTTCAGTACAGCGTTCCTGAATCGATTCCTACCCACCAGTGTACGAAATGCGAGAGCTAAGGAGTTTGAGGCATTAATAAAGACCTCAGGTATGACGGTGTCGGAATATGACGTCAAATTCACACAGTTGGCTCGGTATGCACCCTATCTAGTTTCTACAGAGGAAATGAAGATTCAAAGGTTTGTGGATGGGCTAGTGGAGCCATTGTTTGGTGTTGTAGCATTCAGGGATTTTGATACTTACTTCACAATCATGGACTATGCTCAGCCGATTGAGATGAGGACCAGCGAGAGTAGGGATGTAAGGGACAAAGTCAAGAGGGCCAAGATAGAGGGCCATGAAGGTCTCAGAGACTTCAATAGTGGTGTTTCGTCTTCTAGCCATCAAGGCCCATAGAGGGACTCAAGGTTACCCCAACAGGGGAGTGACTCGACTAGTGCCAATGTTGGATCGAGACAGAAAACTTTAATGTGGGGAGACAGTAAGATACAAGGTAGGGTAGTCAAGTTATAAGTTGTTGCAGTACTTGTGGGGGATGACATAGAAGAAGATGCTTTCATACAACGAGAGTTTGTTATGAGTGTGGTCAACCTGGACATCTACGGAGGAGTTGCCCGATGGCTCATCAATTACAAGATTCTGCTCGTAACTCTACCTAGCTAGCTTCGTTTGCTCCTTCAGTAGCTGCCCTATCTGATTGGGAGGCTAGCGGATCAAAAGGTAGAGGTGTTGCTACTTCCTCTTAGAGTAGGCCGTTTGGGTTTGGGCGTCAGAGTTCTGCTGGTAAGGGTCACGCAAAGGTATTTGCTTTAGCACCGTAGGATGCCTAAACATCCAACGCAGTGGTCTTAAGTATTCTTTCAGTTTGTAATATGAATGCTCGAGTATTGTTTGATTCTGGTGCTACCCATTCTTTTATTTCTCCATGTTTTGCATATCACTTGGGTAAAGATTGTGTTATGAGAGAAGAACAATTAGTGGTGTCTACCCCTTTAAGGGAGGTATTTGTGGTAGAATGGGAATATAAGTCTTGTGTAGTTAGGGTCAAGGACAAAGACACTTTGATAAACCTAGTGGTATTAGACACTTTAGATTTTGACGTGATCATGGGAATGGATTGGCTATCGCCTTACCATGCCAGTGTGGACTGTTACCATAAATTGGTTAGTTTTGATTTTCCATGCAAGCCATCATTTAGTATTCAGGGGGATAAGAGTAATGCTCTAACAAATTTGATATCAGTTATGTCTACTAAAAGGCTATTAAGGCAAGGTTGTTCAGGTTACTTGGCTATTGTGAGAGATACCTTTCACAACCCAAATTTTGGGCTATGATCGGCGCATGGACCCAGTGGGCATAGCCCACCAAGGCCAAGCAAGCCTATATTATATAATCCTGCTTATCATTCCATCAACTATTCTTAAGGTCACCTTTCATACTTCCAACCTATAAGTACCTAATTAATATGCTATAGCAATCAAAAACTACATTTCACATTAACCCAAAATAATGTTAACCATTGCCAACTCGTGGTGGCATTACCAATCACAATATACATACCTTGTCTAAGACACCTATCTTAATACTTTACATTACATGAGCGTATTCACAAACAAAATGATTCTTGACTTCCAACAGAATGACCTTAGCGGAGGTTCAGCTATTGAATGCCGAGATACCTACCTAAGAGACGAATCTACATGAACACTGTGAGACCTTGACCCCTATTGACCCGTAACTAGCAGTAAACGCGATAACAAGAACTAGGGGTAATTTCGTCATTTCTCTTGATGAGCGCCTAAAAGTAGTTTTCTAATGTTATTAAGGTCCAAGTAGGCCTAAGGAATAGTTTGGGATAAAATATTCTGCATGCGAGAAAATAATAATATTTTTATCAAAGAAGAATTTGCAGGATAAAAAGTGATTTGGAAGTCAATTGAGGCATAATAAGGTATTTTGGGTGCCAAGGAGACAAAAGGAGGCAAGAGAAAATTTTTAAAATAAAATAATATTAAAATATTAATATTTTATTCAATGTCAAAATTTTTCATGAAGAAGGAGTATATGGTCAATCTAAGTGGGGAAGAAGAAGAATAAAAGAATTTTGGAGAAAAATGACGTTAATGGGGCCGTGTGTCTTTATTAAGTAAAGATAGCTCGAGTGAATAAATATTTTAACGTTGGAGTACAAACTTCATACTTTGTTTTAACATGTGTAAAAGAAGGTAATAGAAGGAAATTGGAGTTAAATGAGTGTTGGGAGGACTAAATTAAAATGGAAGGAAACAAAAAAGGTAAAACGGTCATTTTGCATCTCGAGTTAAAATTTTTAAGTTTTCATGAACCTGAGTGTTTCTAAACCCTTATGGGCCTTGTCTTAGTGTTAAAGAAGTAAAAAGATTGCGTAAAAGCAATGAAAAAAAAACAAACTGACATAGTCAAGGGCATTTTGGTAATTTTGCTAGAAATGGATAAACTTAAGCCACAAAAATCTAAGTTTCTAGGATGTTCTTCAAATTTTCAGCACTTCTTCTTCTTCTCCTTCCTCTCCCACGTTCTTTCACCCCCCCCCCCCCCCCCATGGAAGCTTGCCTTGAATTTCCATATATTTCCTTGAGTTAACCCTAATTTTTCATGTTTTTGTGTACCCTTTCCCAAAGTTCTTTGTACTCTTCTATTTTCTCACCATAAAAACCCTAAAAAACCTTTCTTTATTACACTCTCTCACTAGTTGGACATTCTAGAGAGAGAAAGTGAAATTTTCATGATATTTTGAAAGCTTTGGGGAAAGAAATTCAATTACAAAGCTGCCAAGGTGAGTAGTGAAATTGAGTTGATTTTTTTAAGTTGTTGAGAATGACTAGTGGCTAGATCGGTGAGTGTTTTGTAGTTAAGGTGGTTTATTCATTGTAGTGTGACTAGAATAGTGAAAATATATAGTCACTTGATGGTAGATGGAAGCTAGTTAAAAACAACTAGCAGAACATGATTTAGTGGATAGCTTTTAGAAATATAACTATGCAAATCGGGTTGGTTTTGATGTTGTTGTGATGATAGGTCCCAACGAGGCCCCACAATTCCATTTGGATCATTAGTGGAGGTTGAAGTCGAGTAAAGATTCAACAAATACCAGTGAGTAAACTTGCATTTCAAAATCGTTTTCGGAGACATAATTGTATTGGTATGAAACATTGAATGATTTATTCCAACCTATCTTTAAAAACGTGTGCCTTGGTAACAAGCCTTTGATAAAATATTTTGATGTTGTGAAAATGTGAAATGTGTAATAGGACGAACTTATGTGCTCCTATACTGTGTTGATATATATATATATATATATATATATATATATATGTGTGTGTGTATGTGTGTGTGTATACGAATAATGTTGTGTAATGATATTGACCCTGCTATGTGCGAGTAGGAGTGTGCATAAGTCGATGCTGACCTGGCTATGTGCGAGGGGGAGTGTGCATAAGCCGATGCTAACCCGGCTATGTGCGAGTAAGAGTGCGCGTAAGCCGATGTTGACCCAGCCATGTGCTAGTGGGAGTGCATATGAGCTGATGATGATGGAAGGGTTTGTATGGTGATGGATATATATATATATATATATATATATACATATATAGATATGTGTGTTATAGAAAGTTCATGAGTATGGCATATGGTGTTGCACATGTGAATCTTGCATGTTGAACTTTGGGAATTAGTATGCGTTTCATGTTGATTTTTTGTCATTTTAGCAGGATGGCTTTTTCTTGAAAGAAAGGAAACCTTTTCATGGTGCTTTGTTTCCCACTACAGCGAGATTCATTCTCGCTACAGCAAGAAACTCTCGAATTTGGAAGGGTAATGTCACGACCCAACTTTCGAGTCATGACTGACGCATGGGCCTAATGGACGTAGTCCACTAAGCCCAAGCAAGCCTATTAATCTGACATGTTCATCATTCCATCATAAACTACTAAGTCATATATCATAACTTAGAATCAAAATAATATTAAGCATTGGCACTTCGTACTGGCATACCAAACAAGTGTATATACACTGTCTACACATGTATCTTAATAATTCACATTAGGTTTGTCTATACACAACAAAAGGAGACTCGATGTCCAGCAGAGAGACTCAGACAAATGTACAGCTACTGAATGTCGAGACACCTACCAAAAGATGGATACAAGCCCACGAGGACACCTCGTCCTAGTTACCGGCTGTCTCTTAATCTGAAAACATGAAGTTGAAAGCAGTGAGCATAAACTCAGTGAGTGAACAAGAAGGGAACAAGCATACCATAAGGAATGTTTATCGAAATCATAATGCACTTATTTTCTCAAAACAATGCAATTTGTTCTAGTTCTTAGTAGAACCCCTCATGTAAACCCCTCATGAGTAAATCATTTAAAAGATCCATACTTAACTATGGTACCAAAGAATCGAAAAATATAGCAAAACCCACAAGTTAGCCAAAATGGACAGAAAGTTTCTCGCTGCAACGAACTTCATTCTCGCTGCAAAGAGAACCAGGTCTTGTGAAGGCCCTCAAACATGAGAGTTTCTCGCTACAGCGAGAGTTAAAACATCAAGGAAAAAGTCTCATTTTCCTTTAAAACAAGTCATCCTGCTAAAATAACAATAGCAAGATGTAACACATGTAAACTCCCCAAATTTCAACAAATCAAATGCTCACATATTTGCATTTACAACCATATACCATATAAGTATATATATATATCAATCATCATATACACTCTCCCATCATCATCATCTCATATGCAACGACTTATGCATACTCCCACTCGCATATAGTCGGGTCAGCAATGACTTATGTGCACTCCCACTAGCACATAGTCGGGTTAGCAACTACTTATGTGCACTCTTACTCGCACATAGCCGGGTCAGCAACGGCTTATGTGCACTCCTATTCGCACATAGCCGGGCCAACAACGACTTATGTACACTCCTACTCACACATAGTCGGGTCCACATCAACATGCAAAGAAGCATCCAATGCATATCATACATTTTATCATATTGTGATAACACATAAACCATTGTATAGCATATTTTCATAATATAAAATCATTTTACTAAAAGCTTGTTCCCAAGGTACACTTTCTAAGACAAGTTGGATAGAATCTTCCATATTCCCCAAAACAAGTTTGAAATGAAAGTCCACTCACCGGAATTCGTTGAGCCTTTAGCCGAATCTTAATTCCCCTAATGATCCAATTGGGGTGATGGAGCTTCGTTAGCACCTACCATCAAATTAACATTTCCATAATGTCAATTTACATATTATAAACCCTAAAAGGTATGTTTTAGCTAGCTTTCAATTACCATTTAAATGGCCATCCATTTTCACTTTCCTATCACTCCAAAGTGAATTAACAATCTCAACTACAAAATATTCACAAATCAAATCTCTAGTCATTCTCAACACTTAAAACCCAATACTAGTTTGCTACTCACCTTGATAGCTTTGTAACTTTGAACTTCTTTCCAAAAGCTCTCAAGCTATTAATAAAGCTTCCTCTTTCTCTCTCTAAAACACCTAACTAGTGAGAGATTATGGAAATAAGATTTTCATCATTTTCAAGGGTTTTAAAGTGAGAGAGTGGAAGAATATAAGGGTTCTAGTCAAAAAGGCACCAAGGTATGAAAATTAGAACTGGAGAGAGAAAGTTATGAAAGCTTCACATCAAACTTCCATGGAAGAATTGAAGAAACGTGAGAGGGAAGAGAACAAGAAGAAGAAGCTGCTAGAAATCCCAAGAAGTTGCCAGAAGGAGAGGATATTTATGGCCCAAGCTTATCCACTCCCTTGGAAATTACTAAAATGCCCCTCCACAAATTAGCTTAATCCTTGAAATCCCACACTTTTTCTTCAATTTTACCACCTAGGGTTTGAGTTCTTTCCTTTCCTTTTCACTTCATGCTTTGGCCAGCCATATGGGGGAGACTAAGAGAGTTTTAAATAGATTTTACAAGGAAATTCTAGAATAATCCAAGCTTGACACATGGCATGTTTCCATTGGTCCATGTGTAATACTTATCCATTAAGCAATCTCTCTCCACCACAAAAAATGTTTCAATTATCCACAATGTAAAATGTTAATGGCTAAAATCCATGGGCATGACAAGTGTCAGGTGGTGTAAAATTTCAAAAATTCCCATTTTGTCCTTGGGTGATAAAATTACCATTTTGCCTCTAGAACATGAAAATCATCAAAATTTTTATTTCCTTGTCATTTAACCCATATTTTCATCATTCATTTATGGTTTATGCCTACTTAAGCCATAATATTGTTTAAAACTTACTTTTATTGAGAAACTGACGAAATTACCCCTAATTAGGGATATCACGTATATTTCTATCTACGAGTCTATAAAGGTTAAGGTCTCACATTCTCCCCCACTTAAAGAAATTCGGTCCCCAAATTTAAATTCAACTATAAGGTCACTTACCTCTATGCAACAAGAAGGTAGGGATACTTTGTTTGCATATCCTCCTCGGCCTCCCATGTTACCTCTTCACTCTATCTGTGCCTTTGGTAAACATTTTTCCTTTTCTTCCCCGAGGACCCTCTGAGGCCTTAGCTACAAACTCATCTTTACTTTGTGTTTCTTTAATCCTGTCTATTAAAATAGGCCTCACTCTAAAATATGCTAGCAATGCATTTATCTCAGCAACTTCCCAATGCACACCTATGTCTCCCAAGCTATGGATCTCCCTAACCAAGGATCTTCTATCTGTAGCAATATGTGTCAGACTCCCCATGGTGAGACGCTAGGTCGGATAAAGCCTTTATCCAATAAATCTTCTAACTGATCCTTACGCTCTTTAAGCTCTGCAGGTGCCATTCTATATGGGGTATGGATATAGGTCTAGTGTCGGGAATCAAATCTATGCAAAATTCAATCTCTCACTCGAAATGTAAACTTGGTAGTTCCTCAGGAAATACATCCATGAACTCATTCACCATTGATACTTGACTTACATTTCCAACCTTCGCTTGAGTATCCCTTACCACTGCCAAGTAACCTATACAACCCTGTCGTAATAACCTTCGGGTAGACAGGACCGATATCAAATTGGTTCGAACATTACTTTTATCCCCTTGAATACTAAATGATGGTTCACCGAGGAAATCAAATCTAACCAATTTATGATAGCAGTCCACACTAGCATGGCAAGGTGATAACCAATTCATCCCTAAAATCACATCAAAGTCTGAGATGTCTAACACCACTAGATTCATCAAAGTATCTTAATCCCGCTACAATACTAGCACTAGGCGAGTCATTCCCCTGCTGGGGTAATCGTGAGTCCCTTTGTGGACCTTGACGGCTAGAAGACTAGCCACCACTGCTGAAATCTCTACGGCCTTGATAACCTTCTGTTTTGGCCCTTTTTGCTCCATCCCTCGCAACCCTACTCTCACTTGTCCTCATTTCAATCCGCTGAGCACAATCTACCGCTGCGGAGTAGATTGTAAAATCTCAAGATGCCACAGCCCTAAACAGTGGCTCTACTAGCCTATCCACAAACCTCTGAATCTTCATCTCCTCAGTGGAAACTAGGTAGGGAGCATACCGAGACAACTGCGTGAACTTGATGTCGTACTCCAACACCATCATACTCAAGGTCTGTACCAGAGTCACCAACTCCCTAGCTCGTGCATTACGTACACTGAGTGGTAAGAATCGGTCTAAAAAGACTGCACTAAACTTACCTCAATCAGTGGTGCTGCATCCGTCAGTTTGCCTCTACATAGAGATCTATACCATTCCTGCGCCACATCCTCTAATCGGAAGGCGGCTAGCTCAACTGATCGGACACTAGAGTATCCCAAAGCCTTACATATTTTCTCCATATTATCTAAAAAGATTTGGGGCTTCTCCGACGCATCTGACCCTAAAAATGATGGAGGCTTAATCTTAAGAAAATTAGGAAGAGAAATCTCTAAATGACCTCTCTCAACCTCATGATATTGGCGGTCGGCCTGTCCTTGGGAGCTAGGGGATTCTTGCACTGTAGGTCCCCCCTCTACTACCCTCTGTATATCCTCTATACGGGTCGCCATCATCTCTACAACCCGATTAACTCCCTATAGGCCTGCCGCCAAATCCTTAATGGTAATACCCCTAGCTAGGTGTTTATCTACATCACTTGAAGACTATCCCTCCTCTCGCCTACTCACAAGCATATCCACCCTCATTGGCCTAGTGGCCCTACCATGTCGACCTAGGCCCCATAGGGTGGATGCCCATGGCCTATCTGCCATCTCAGTAGCAGCATCTTGCTCCCCCATCCGTCTTGAGGTGGCTCTTCTCTTAGGCGGCATTCTTATCAAGACAAGAGCAAACACCTGTTACTAAACACATTTTATAATCATACTCAAGGCAAAAATAAGTTTCTAAGATAGGGAATCTGTGCGGTCCCTTGGTCTTAAAATGTGCCGCAGTTCACAATTCACAACCGAAGTTCCCACATAAAAACCCGACACTCTGCTGGACCAACAAATGGAAGTCCTAGGACCTAGACAAACCTAGAGGTCTGATACCAACATTGTCACGACCCAAATTCTGAGTCATGACCCGCGCATGGGCCCAATGGACCTAGTCCACTAAGCCCAAGCAAGCCTATTAATCTGAGATGTTCATCATTCCATCATAAACTACTAAGTCATATATCATAACTTATAATCAAAATAATATTAAGCATTGCCACTTCATACTGGCATACCAAACAAGTGTATATACACTGTCTACACATGTATCTTAATAATTCACATTAGGTTCGTCTATACACAACAAAAGGAGACTTGATGTCCAGTGGAGAGACTCAGACGAATGTACAGCTACTGAATGCCGAGACACCTACCAAAAGATGGATACAAGCCCACGAGGACACCTCGTCCTAGTTACCGACTATCTCTTAATCTGAAAACATGAAGTTGAAAGCGGTGAGCATAAACTCAGTGAGCGAACAAGAAAGGAACAAGCATACCATAAGGAATGTTTATCGAAATCATGATGCACTCATTTTCTCAAAACAATGCAATTTGTTCCAGTTCTTAGTAGAACCCCTCATGTAAACCCCTAATGAGTAAATCACTTAAAAGATCCATACTCAACTATGGTACCAAAGAATCGAAAAATATAGCAAAACGCACAAGTTAGCCAAAATGGACAGAAAGTTTCTCGCTGCAGCGAACTTCATTCTCACTACAGCGAGAATCAAGTTTGGTGAAGGCCCTCAAACCCGAGAGTTTCTTGCTGCAGCAAGAATGAATCTCGCTGCAGCGAAAGTCTGAACATCGAGGAAAAAGTCTCATTTTCCTTTAAAACAAGCCATCCTGCTAAAATAACAATAGCAACATGTAACACATGTAAACTCTCCAAATTTCAACAAATCAAATGCTCACATATTTGCGTTTACAACTATACCATATATGTATATATATATATATATCAATCATCATATACGCCCTCCCATCATCATCATCTCATATGCAATGGCTTATGCGTACTCCCACTCGCATATAGCCGGGTCAGCAACGACTTATGTGCACTCCCACTCGCACATAGTTGGGTCAGTAACGACTTATGTGCACTCACACTCACACATAGCTGAGTCAGCAATGGTGTGAGACCTTGTCAAGCTCGATTAAAAGACGGTATGTACCGAGTGGTACAACTAAGTTAAATCGAGCCTTGAACTAGTTCAAATAGAAATTCTAAGAGGAAATTGAAAATTTGAAAACCCACAGAATGACTTAGAATAGTGATTCGGAGTTCAAAGTCCAGTTTGGAGTCCATCAGGAAAATTGACCGATTAGGGACAAAACGGTCATTTTCCCATTTGATGATAAAATGGAGATTTCTAGTCAAGATTTGATCACATTTGACCAAGAATAATTATATGAAATATAATTATGATTATTGGAGTATAAAATGATGTTTAGTAGTGAAAAATTGTGATTCTCGGTATTTTTGGAGCACAAGGGCAAAATGATAATTTTACCACTAGAGGACTAAACAAGAATTTTTATAAAATGATTTTTGCCCCATTTGGTTAATATTGATCAATATTAGTGTTATTTGAGGTTGAAAAGTAGAAATAATGTGATTCCGATACATTTCGGAGTATAGGGGCAAAATCGTAATTTTTTCACCTTGAGGGCAAATCGGTAAATTTTTGGCCCCAGCACTTGTCAAGACCAAGGGATTTTAATTTTGATAGGATTGGATAAATACCAGAATATTTGTGGTGGAAAATTAAGAAGAAAAAGTCAAAAAGTTAAAAAATTGGGCCAATAAGCATGTGACATGTGGCATGCTTGATTATTTTATTATTTTCTATAGAAATCAGCCCATTAAATCCCCAATTCTCTCACCATATTCAGCCTAGGCAACCAGCAACAAGAACAAAGGAAAAAAACAAGAAAACCTAAGTGAAAATTCAAAAAAAAAGTGAAGAAATCAAGGAAACAGGCTAGGTAAGTTATAATTTCTTTAATTCTCCTTGATACCTAGCTTATCCATGCTTTTGTTCTTGATTTTCATGGTTGAATATTGAGTTATCATGATGAATTCAATTCTGAAAAATGGGTATGGAAGAGGAATTGTTGTTGGAGCAATTTGATTTTATACTATATTAGTGTTTAGGGATAGTTAAGCATGGTTATGAATAAAAACACAAAAGAAATATTCAATTTCTCTAGGGTTCCTTGTTGGTCGAACCATGAGGGCTGAATATCAATGGGGGATTGTTTTTATTTCAAGGAAAATTCCTTGGAAAATGATGAATTAAGGTGAAACGGTTATGTAGAAAAAATTTCGGTGCTAGTGCACCAAATGATTAAATTTTTCTATAAGGAACTGTGAGGGTTCTAATGCTGAATTTGGCTTTATTTAAATGGTATGTGGTAAATTAAGGTATTAGAGGAGAAATTGATTAATTTAGAGGTGATTTGGACACAATCGCCAATTAATCGGTGATCGGTTGAATTTAATCGATACCGCGATTAAGCGGTAATCGGACGTATTTTTGCATTTACATGTCAAGCATTAGTAATTTAAATTAGTTTATATCAATTTAGGGACAATATAGTAAATTCCTTGACTTTGTTATTTGTCAAGATAGTGAGACGTCCAGAAAAGGCAAAGGAATTGCGCTTGGGGACTATTAGTCCGAGTGCACCCAGAATCCAGATTTTCGATACCGGTGAGTGGACTTGCATTTCAAACTTGTTTTGGGGAATATGAAAGATTCTATCCAACTTGTCTTAGAAAATGTACCTTGGGAACAAGCTTTTGTTAAATGGTTTGATGTTGTGATATGCGATTGCTATGGATTCATGCATTATTGCAATATGATGATATATATATGTGTGTTGTGCATGATGAATGATATTGTGTATAATGATTGTAACCGTGTGTGTGCACGATGTGGGAAGAATTAAGTTGGTATAAGAGCAAAGGATTTTACCTAATCCCTAGGAACTCTAACGCATGAACAGGGGTGAAGCATGGCTCTCCGCCCAGGGGCTTATAGAGGAAAGGGCTACCCAAAGAGGTGGAGCCGCCCTATGAGTGCTTGATAGGTACCATTTGTCGCCTCCGTAGTGAAAAGGTTGAGTGGTATGTCCCTCCCTAGTGACAAACTTGGTATCAGAGCCCCATTTTATGGTGGCGTGAGAGGTGGGTGATGATAGTGCCCGTGTGCACGATGTGGGAGGATGTACAAGATGGCACTGATTGTGCACGATGTGGGGAAATACACATGAGGGTGCCGGCTATGTGCACGATGTGGGGGGATGTACATGAGCTGGGTGTGATTACGATGATATTGATGTTTGTCTATCAAATTATGCATATCTAGACTTATGAAATGAAAGCTCATGAATGTGATATATGGTTGACATATATGTGAAATTTGATACATTGCACTTTGGGAATTTTCATGAGTTTTATGTTGATTTTGTTGGTTTAGTAGGATGTCCCTTTCGTTGAGTGAAGGGAAACTTTTCTCTTGTTGCTCTGTTTCGCTGCAGCGAGAAACTCTCGGGTTTGAAGGCCTTCACCAGAACTGGTTCTCGCTACAGCGAGAAACTTTCTGTCCATTTTGCAACTTGTGGGTTTTTGCCATATTTCCCATTTCTTTGGTACCATAGTTGAGCATGGATTCTTGTAAAGTGATTTACTCATGTGAGGTTTACATGAGGGGTTTAAAAGAGCTAAAACAATTGCATGGTTTTGAGAAAATGAATGCATCATGATTTCGATAAACATTCCTTATGGTATGCTTGTTCCCTTCATGTTCACTCACTAAGTATTGTACTCACGTTTCATAAAAATTCATCTTTTCAAATCAGGTGACTGTTTGACCCTAGATCGAGGAGACCCCGTAGTGCATCTCTTGAGTATGTGTCTAGCATTCGATAGTAATCCCTTTTATTGTAAATGTCTCCGCTGGAAGTCATGGGTCCTTTTGTATTGTGAATACAATCTAACAATGTGAATATGTGTATGCAATGTAAATTGCTAAATACATGACTGGTATAGTGCATGTATCTTATTATCGATAATGACATTATGTTTTGGCTATATTCACACCCGGGAAAAGGTGTGTGTGTGTATACATGATATGATAAATTTGTTAAGTAAAGGTAAATGGATAGGCTTGCTTGGGCTTAGTGAGCTATGCTCATTGAGCTCATGCACCGGTCATGGCTCGGGAAATTGGGTCATGACAAATGGCTTATGTGCACTCCCACTCGCACATAGCCGGGTCAGCAACGGCTTATGTACACTCCTACTCACACATAGCCGGGTCCACATCAACATGCAAAGAAGCATCCAATGCATATCATGCATTTTATCATATTGTGATAACACATAAACCATTGTATAGCACATTTTCACAATATAAATTCATTTTACTAAAAGCTTGTTCCCAAGGTACATTTTCTAAGACAAGTTGGATAGAATCTTTCATATTCCCCAAAACAAGTTTGAAATGCAAGTCCACTCACCGGTATTCGTTGAGCCTTTAGCCGACTCTTAATTCGCCTAATGATCCAATTAGAGTGATGGGGCTTCGTTAGCACCTACCATCAAATTAACATTTCCATAATGTCAATTTACATACTATAAACCCTAAAAGCTATGTTTTAGCTAGCTTTGAATTGCCATTTAAATGGCCATCCATTTTCAATTTCCTATCACTCCAAAGTGAATTAACAATCTCAACTACAAAATATTCACAAATCAAATCTCTAGTCATTCTCAACACTTAAAACCCAATATTAGTTTGCTACTCATCTTGATAGCTTTGTAACTTTGAACTTCATTCCGAAAGCTCTCAAGCTATTAATAAAGCTTCCTCTTTCTCTTTCTAAAACACCTAACTAGCAAAAGATTATGAAAATAATATTTTCATCATTTTCAAGGGTTTTAAAGTGAAAGAGTGGAAGAATACAAGGGTTCTAGTCAAAAGGGCACCAAGTTATGAAAATTAAAACTAGAGAGAGAAAGTTATGAAAGCTTCACATTAAGCTTCCATGGAAGAATTGAAGAAACGTGAGAGGGAAGAGCACAAGAAGAAGAAGCTGCTAGAAATCCTAAGAAGTTGATAGAAGGAGAGGATAATTATGGCCCAAGCTTATCCACTCCCTTGGAAATTACTAAAATGCCCCTCCATAAATTAGCTTAATCCTTGAAATCCCACACTTTTTCTTCAATTTTCCCACCTAGGGTTTATGTTCTTTCCTTTCCTCTTCACTTCATGCTTTGGCTAGCCATATGGGGGAGACTAAAAGAGTTTTAAATAGATTTTACAAGGAAATTCTAGAATAATCCAAGCTTGACACATGGCATGTTTCCATTGGTCCATATGTAATACTTATCCATTAAGCAATCTCTCTCCACCACATAAAATGTTTCAATTATCCACAATGTAAAATGTTAATGGCTGAAATCCATGGGCATGACAAGTGTCAAGTGGTGTAAAATTCCAAAAATTCTCATTTTGTCCTCGGGTGACAAAATTACTATTTTGCCCCTAAAACATGAAAATCATCAAAATTTTTATTTTCTTGTCATTTAACCCATATTTTCATCATTCATTTATGCTTTATGCCTACTTAAGCCATAATATTGTTTAAAACTTACTTTTATGGGCTTATTAAGAAAATGACGAAATTACCCCTGATTAGGGATATCGCGTATATTTCTATCTACGAGTCTACAAAGGTCAAGGTCTCATAGATAATGCTGGTCAGAATCTCGCTGTAACGAGAATGCCTTTCTGTTGCTGCGAGGACCCGTCGTTTACTTGACTTGAATTACACGAATGCTATTAAAGTTTTCACTATTCAAATCCTTTGTTGAGCATGGACCCTTTTTATCAAGTGATTTACTCATTTGGGGTTTACATGAGGGGTTTTAATAAGAGCTAAACTAAATTGCATTGTTTTAAAGATAAATGCATCATGATTTTCTTTAAACCTTCCTTATTGTTTGCTTGTTCCCTTCCTTGTTCACTCACTGGGTTTATATTCACCGATTTCAACTTCATGTTTTCAAATCAAGAGGCAGCTAGTAACTAGGCTGAGGTGTCTTAGTATATTCGACCTTTGGTAGGTGTCTTAGCCTTCAGTAGCTGTACATTCGTCTAAGTCTCTTTGTTGGAAATCGAGTCTTCTTTTTGATATGTATAAACAAACCTGATGTAAATTGTTAAGATACATGTTTTAGATAATGTATGTATATATTTGGATTGGTATGCCCTTAAGAGTTGGAAATGGTTAGCATTATTTTGGTTTGAAATTATGAAATGTAACTTTAGTAACTTTGATGGAATAATGAGCTAGATAATATAGATAGGCTTGCTTGGGCTTAGTGGGCTATGTCCATTGGGCCCTTACGTCGATCATGGCCCGAGATTTGGGTCGTGACAAACACCTCGACCTAGGTTCTGACTGCTTCCTAATCTGAAAACATAAAGTTAAAAACAATGAGTACAAACGCAATGAGTGAACATAAGAAAGGAACAAGCAACGATAAGGGAGGTTTGAAAATCATGATGCACTTATTTGAAAACAAGGCAATTTAGTTCAAGTTCTTAATAAAAACCCTCCATTAAACCTTTGGTTATTAAATCATTTATAATGATGGAATCATATTCAACATGAAATCAGAAAGAGAGAAAATTTTTGGCAATTATCCAAGTAAGGCAGCGTAATAGACAGATTCTCACTACAGCGGAAAAGCATTCTCGCTGCAGCGTATTTTAGGTACGTATCATTATCTGTACGAGGGTTCCTCTCAACTGCACAAGGGTTTCTCTCAACTACATGATGGTTTCTCATTAAAACCTCTCATTTCAAACTAGATAAATTAATCCTTTGACATTGGAAATTCATTATCAACCATGATGTTAAAGAAGTGGAAAATATAGCATAAATTAACAATGCCAACATACAACCCAATCACAAATATTTTAATAAACTTTCTATAACATACATATATACATATACATACTTTAGCATGCATATCACCGCCGCCTCACCCAGCTCATGTGTAACCCCCACATCGCGCACATAGCTGGAGTCATCGTGTGCACCCCCACATCGCGTACACGCACGGTGATATTCATTACACAATATTATTTACCAATGTACTATACATATATATATATATATCAACATATAAGGATTTCGCAAATTCATTACAATCACATTTCACAATGCAAGGAAAACATTTCATTAAAAGCTTGTTCCCGTATGCAATTTGAAGAAAAGACAATTTAAACAATTCAAGTGATTCATTCAAACATATGTACATCTACCCAAAACCTTTTAGTGCAGGTTCACTCACCAGTATTTGTTAAATCTTTACCCAATTCCAACTTCCTCTAGCGGTCCAAATGGGGCGGTGGAGCTTCGTTGGAACCTATCATCATAATAACATCACAATTAACTCAATTTACATAAATATAGTTCTAGAAGCTATGTTCTAAATCATGTTCTGCTAGTTATTCCTAACTAGTTTCCAGCTACCATTAAGTGGCTATCTATTTTCACTATTCTAATCACACTAAAATGAATAAATCACCTTCACTACAAAACACTCACAGATCTAACCACCAGCCATTCTCAACAACTAAGAATATCAACTCAATTTCAATACTCACCTTGCTAGATTTGTAATTGGATTCCTTCTCAAGAATTCCAAAACTATTATAGAGAGTCTTTATTTCTCTCTCTAAAACACCTAGCTAGTGATAGAAAGTATTAGTTTAAGACTTTGGAGGGTATTTTGTTGGCTCCATTAGTTTTTGATGATAATAAAACATTTCCATTTATTTATGTCTAATACCTTTACTTAAGTGTGCAAAAAAATCAATATATGAAATTAATTAATTAACTCTTCAAAAAGTATATCAAAAGAAAAAGAGGGATAAAAATAACAAGATGCAACTATCTAACAAGGAGGAAGCTTATTGGTGAAACAAGGAAGAATGTTGGTTGACCAAGTTTCAAATTGGAGGAATGGCGGGCTGAAGAGTTTGAGAAACAGAATCAACTTAGTCGACCAAGTCAGTCGACTAACTGCTCTCTGCTAGAATCTGCAACCTGAAATAGAACTAACTTAGTCAACCAAGTCAGTCGACTAAGAGCTCTCTGTCTGCAATTTGAACTAAAGTACTACAAGATAGATTAACGGCTAGAACTCATCCTCAATTATTTCCAACGAACATAAAACTGCCAAACTGCCATCAAAGTTGCTTTTCCAAGAATAAAAGGGTCTTCCAACAATTAGAAACAATTTTTAGAAGCCTTGAATGAGATTTGAGCTATAGAAAGTTGAAAAACCAGAAACTCTTCATTGCACTTGTCTGCACTTAAATGCCTACTATTTGCATTTGTATTTTGCACTCAATCTTGTACCAATCAGATCAACCAGTGATCATAGGTACTTTTTTTTACTACTCTTCTTGTATTCATAGAGTGAAGAAGTCACTCTAAGGGATTATTCAAGCTTGGGATAACTTGATTGTTGTAGGTTGTGGTTAAGCCTTGGAAAACCACTTTAGGTTTTAGTTTAGCCCATGAAAAACTAGTGTAAAAAGTTTTGGTTGAGCCTTGAAAAGCCATTGTAAAGCTTGGTGAAAGCTTGTAAATTTAACCGAATCTTAGTGGATTTGTTGGGAAAATCCTTGGTTGGATAATCAAGGTAGTGGATGTAGGTCTTGGACTGGACCACTCTAAATTGTTGTGCATCTTGCACTTTGTTTTTATTTTCTTAAGTTCTGGAAATAAGTTTCCAATATTGTTAAGAGCCAAATTGTGCTATTCACTCCCCCCCTAGCAAATATTATAGGGACCAACATTTTTAAGGTGAAAGAGTAAAAGAGCACAAAGGGCTTGTGAAAAAGTGCACAAAAGCATGAAATTTGAGACTAACTTGAGAGAGTTATGGAAGCTTGAAGAGAACTCCCATGGAGGATGAAGAAACGTGAGATGAAGAGAAAGATGGCAAAAAAAAGCTGTTGGAAAAAAATGAAGAAGGCTGCTAGAGAGTAGATATCTATAGTTAAAGCTTATCTAATTTTTCATGCAATTACAATAATGCCTTTAACAAGGCCACTTGTCTTCCTCCTTTTCTTGTGCAATCTTTTTTACTCTTTTGACATTGGGAAAAGGTCTAAAATCCTTTGAAAGAGGTCTCTTAAGTAGCCCCCAAAAGCCCTAACTTCAAAAATCCCCCAAGCTTGTTATTTTTGGAGATTACGGTGAGGGCCACGGCTCTCAATTTCCAACACTGCAGCACTTAAATGTTTTGTCCAAATATGTTCTTCTAGCGTAGTACTTTAACTTCGAAAAATATTTTAACCACTTTCCCATCAGAATTGGGCAAAGTGATAAACACCAAAGTTGTATCCCTACCTCTTAGCTTTCTAATGCTTCAAAAATCATGCTATTTAGACTTTTGTAATGGGAGATATGCTAGAAAAACCAAAACATATGTAAATAGAGTAACAGCCCATTATGCACCTTTCTTCACCAATTGAAATCACTTTTTAATCCTACTCCTATAACGACATAAAATAATTATAAGTAACGTAAAACTAGAATCATTAGCTCAAATTAAACCTTTAAACATAAGTTCTACCTCTAGTTACGTGTCTATGAAGGTCGAGGTTTCACAATACCCAAGCGAAGGTCGGGGATATAAACCAAGTGTCGATAGTGAGTGAGTTTATAGATGTATTTCCAGATGAACTACCAGGTTTGACTCCCGAGTGGGAGATTGAATTTTGTATTGACCCGATTCCAGATACTAGACCCATATCCATACCCCTATGCAGAATGGCACCTGCAGAGCTTAAGGAATTTAAGGATCAACTAGAAGATTTGTTGGATAAAGGCTTCATTCGCCCCAATGTCTCACCATGAGGAGCACCGGTGCTATTTGTAAATAAGAAAGATGGATCACTTAGGTTATGTATTGACTACTAATAGCTTAATACAGTGACGATGAAGAATAAATAGTCCCTTCCGAGAATAGATGATTTATTTGACCAACTACAAGGAGCACAATGTTTCTCAAAAATCAATCTACGGTCTGGGTACCATCAGTTAAGGATCAGGAATGAAGACATACCCAAGATCACATTTTGAACGAGATATGGGCACTATGAGATTTTAGTAATGTCATTTGGACTTATAAATGCCCTTACAGCATTTATAGATTTGGTGAACCAAGTGTTCAAGCCTTATTTGGACAAGTTTGTGGTGGTATTTATTGATGACATCTTGATATACTTGAGGAGCCGGGTCGAACACGAGCAACACCTTAAGATAGTGCTCCAAACTTTGAGAGAGTATCAATTATATGCCAAGTTCTCCAAGTGTGAGTTCTGTCTCGAAAGTGTTGCATTCTTAGGACCTGTGGTCTCTAAGGATAGGGTACAAGTCAACCCAAAGAAAGTTGAGGCAGTAGAAAAGTGGCCAAGGCTAACCTTAGTTACAAAAATTAGAAGCTTTTTGGGTTTGGCCAACTATTATCGTCGTTTTATTCAGGATTTCTCCAAGATAGCCACTTTTCTGACCAAACTGACACATAAGGATACAAAATTTGTGTGGTTGGATGCTTGTGAAGATAGTTTTGAGAAGCTTAAGGTTTGTCTCACCACAACTCTAGTATTAAGCCTACTACAAAGTACAGGGGGTTATATAGTATTTTGTGATGCATCACGGGTTGGTTTAGGGTGTGTATTAATGCAGCATGGGAAAGTGATTGCATATGCATCAAGACAACTTAAAAGGCATGGGCAAAATTACCCTGCACACGATTTAGAAATGGCTGCAATTGTGTTTGCCTTAAAAATTTGGAAACATTACTTGTATGGTTAGATTTGCGAGATATATACAGACCACAAGAGTTTAAATTATATATTTCAGCAGAAGGATCTTAACTTGTGGCAAAGTAGGTGGATAGAGTTGCTTAAGGATTATGACTATTCCATTCTCTATCATCTCGGTAAGGCTAATGTAGTGACAGATGCCTTAAGTTAAAAATCGATGGGGAGTCTAGCACATATATCTGTAGGAAAGAGATCCTTGATTCGGGAGATGCAAGGTTTAGGAGATATGGGTGTGCATTTTGAAGTTTTAGAGACAAATGCATTGTTAGAGCATTTTAGAGTTAGGCCTATCTTAACAGACAAGATCAGAGAAGCCCAAGGTAAAGATGAGTTCATAACTAAGGCGTTGGAAAACCTTTAGGGAAGGAAAGGAAAAATGTTTACTAAAGGCACAGATGGAGTATTGAGGTATGGGACCAGACTTTATGTGCCCGATAGTGATGGATTGAGGAGAAAAACATTGGAGGAGGCACACATGGTATTCTATGTGGTACATCCAGGAGCTATAAAGATATATCAAGACTTGAGAAAGGTATATTGGTGGGAAGGACTCAAGAAAGATGTAGTTGAGTTTATCTCCAAGTGCCTAGTTTGTTAGCAGGTTAAAGTCGAGCATTAAAGGCCTGCAGGGCTATTATAGCCATTACTGGTGCTCGAATGGAAGTAGGAGCATGTTACAATGGATTTTGTAACGGGCTTGCCTCGAACTAGTGAGGGCTATGACTTGATTTGGATCATAATAGACCGGTTAACGAAGTCAGCCCATTTTCTTCTAGTTAAGACTACTTACGGGGCTGCCCAGTATGCTCGAGTTTATGTGGATGAGATAGTACGATTGCATGGTATTCCCATTTCTATAGTATCTGACAAAGGGATAGTTCACCAATAGGTTCTAGGGTAAGTTGCAAGAAGCTCTGGGCACTAAGTTAGATTTTACCACAGCTTTCCACCCTCAGACTGATGTATAGACTGAACGAACAATACAAACGTTGAAAGATATGCTGAGGGCATGTGTAATAAACCTTAGGGTCAGATGGGATCGGTATCTACCCTTAGTGGAGTTTGCTTACAACAATAGCTTCCAAGCTAGCATCCAAATGACACCATTTGAGGCATTATATGGATGGAAGTGCAGATCACCCATTGGGTGGCTAGAGGTGGGAGAAAGGAAACTCTTGGGGCTAGAATTGGTACAGGATGCCACCGAGAAAATACACATGATTCGTCAGAGGATATTATTAGCACAAAGTAGACAAAAGTCATATGCTGATAATAGACAGAGAGACTTAGAATTTCAAGTGGGGGATCATATATTTTTGAAGGTCTCACCAACAAAAAGGGTAATGAGATTTGGCAAGAAAGGAAAATTAAGCCCTCAGTATATAGGACCCTTCGAGATCTTAGAAAAGATTAGAGCAGTAGCATACCATTTGGCACTATCGCTAGACCTCTCTAATATCCATCCGATGTTTCATGTGTCAATGCTTAGGAAGTATAACCCGGATCCATCTCATATAACATGGTATGAAACCATTTAGTTGAGAGACGACTTAACCTATGAAGAACAACCAGTGTCTATCCTTGATAGGCAAGTCAAAAAACTCCATCCAAAGGATGTAACCTCAGTGAAAGTGTTGTGGCCAAACCACACCAGTAAAGAGGTAGAGTGGGAAGCCGAAAAGGAGATGAGAGCAAAGTATCCGCACCTCTTTAATACATAGAGGTACACTACCTTGTAGTTAGATTTAAATTCGAGGACCGAATTTCTTTTAGTGGGGGAGAATGTGAAACCTTGACCTCCATAGATATGTAACTAGAAGTAGATGCGATAACACAAAGTAAGGGTAATTTTGTCATTTTCTTTGGTGAGCTCCTAGAAGTCAGTTTTCTAATATTATTAAGGCCTAAGTAGGCCTAAGGAATAAATGAGTGATGCATACAATAATGAAATAAGTGAAGAAAATGGAAATAATGATAATTTCCATGATAGGGGCAAAATGGTCATTTTTGGTCTCGGGTATAAAATTTTAAGTTTTCATGAACCCAAGTACCTCTAATCTATTATGGACCTTTTCTTAGTGTCAAAAGAGTAAAAAGTTTGAACCAAGTGGAAGAAGAAGGCAAAGTTAACTATTGAATGGCATTTTTGTAAATAAAAGGAACTTTAGTCAACTATAGGATAAATATAAAAAATTTTCAGCAACTTCTTCTTTTTCTTCCCATCTCTTCTCTCCATTTCACATTCTTTATCTTCCATGGAAGCATCCTTAAAAAAAAAAAAACCTCCATGACTTCCTCAAGTTAAACCCCAATTTTCATGCTTTTGTGCACCTTTTCACAAAGTCCTTTGTGCTCTTTTACTCTTCCACCTTAAAACCCTCAAAAGTTTTACCTTAACACTTTCTCTCACTAGCTAGGTGTTTTAGAGAGAGAAAGAGAGACTTCCTATAATAGCTTGAGAAATTTTGAAAATGAATTCAATTACAAATCTACCAAGGTGAGTAATGAAATTGAGTTGATTTTTGAGTTGTTGAGAATGGCTAGTGGCTAGATTTGTGAGTGTTTGTAGTTGAGGTTGTTTATTCATCTTTAGTATGACTAGAATAGTGAAAATAAATAGCCACTTAATGGTAATTGGAAGCTAGTTAGGTATAACTAGTAGAACATGATTTAGGAAATAGACTTTAGTATTTATATGTCAAGCCCAACTCTATAATATATTTTCCATATTGTATAGGTACTTGATAGAATGTCTGCATACTTGAATGCCTCAGAAATCGTTAAAAGACGATATTGTACCTAATGGTACAATTAAGTTGATTTAAGCCTCGAACTACTCCAAATAGAGATTTTAAGATGAAATTGAGAATTTTAAAACCCCAGAATGACTTAATATGGTGATTCGGAGTTCGAGGATTAATTTGGAGTCAAATTGGAATTTTCATGAAGTAAGGGTAAAATGGTCATTTTGCCACCCAAGGGAAAAATTGGAATTTTACACCACCTAACACTTGTCAAGCCCTTGAATTTTACCTATTATACTTTGGATAGTTGAGATATTTTATGTGGTGGTGGGATAATGCTTAATTATTAAGTTTAAAAATGGACCAATGGGATGGTGACAAGTGGCAAGTTTTCATTTCTTTATAATTTACATTAAAAACCAGCACAAACCTCTCTTATTCAATTCTTCATGTTTGGCCTCACCAAGGAAAAGAGGAAAGAAAGGAAGAACAAACCTTAGTGAGCAAAAATTCAAGGGAAAATTGGTGGATTTCAAGGTATTAAGCAAGTAAAGGTAAAATTGCTTGATTTTAGCTTGTGATCTACCTTTCCTATGCATTCTTTTTCATTTTCCATGGTTGAGAATCAAGTTTGCATGAGGATACCTTTGCTGGCCGGACATGGGGGGAGGAGTTTTGATCTTGGATTTAGCTAGATTTCATGTTACTCTAGTGTTTTTAGTTGTTTGGTGATGTGTAGCATAAAGAGCAAACAAGAAAAATTCATGTCCTTCCATTACCCTCATTGGCCGAATCTTCCTTACGGTATGTTGATGGTGGATTTGATTTTATTTCAAGTGATTTGGTTAGGAAATATGATTTATGGTGTAAAAATCAAGTGTGAAAAACCATAGTGTTTATGCACCCATCATGGCCGAATTTTCCAAGAGAAAATGTTGAGGATGATTTTGCTATAATTCATGTTATCTAGCTTATATTTGATGATTTGGAGTATTAGAAGTGAAATGAATTTATTTGGAGTCAATTTGGATGTTGTGGTTAAATCAAAGGTGAAGAGTTCGAATTAGGTCGAAAACGGATCCATTCCGATCACCCTTAAACCAACGTGAATTCCATTTTTAAGTGACTATCCAAACAACCTCATGCATTCATATAGAGCCTGAAATAGATTTATAATGATATGACACAATATATTGAATTATTTGTCGTGTATTGTGTATAGGTGGTGAGTCCTCTAACAAGGGTAAAGACATTAAGCCAGAGGACCAAGAATAGGAGTATTTCGAACTCCTGATATTGTGAGTAACCTTATTATCGTCTTAATTATCTAAAGTAGGTTTTATTCATTTTTTTATGATTTTATAGAAAAATGAGTTTAAATGGTAAATCCTTATGTTTTTTAAGTAAAATGTGATTAAAAGAAATGAGTTTTATAAATCATTTTGAAATTGAATGATGATTTTAGAAATTGAGTAATTGGAGACTGTTTGATTGTGTTGTAAATTTATGGTTTGAATTGAATGGCTTATGGTGATATTGGCATGAATGGCTGAATTGGAAATTGTGTTGAATATATGATCTGTTTTGCTTTGGCTTGACAGGCTGCTAATATTATATTAGCCATGTTATGCTACCGAAATTTTATTGATTTGGTTTGTTATGTATTTAGCTTACTGCAATGGGCGGGTTTCTGTGGACCAACCTATTAGAGGGGCACGGTAAACCTCGTTATATTTACCTTAGTGCGAGAGGCATGGAAGGTATCTCCTAAGGTAAAGCTTTAGAGTTCACTACACGCTAAATGTCACGACCCAGAACTCCATCGTGCCCATGACAATAGCCTCATTGTCTCGATCGACACTCATGACCTAGATTGTCAACCAGAACCCCGCAAGGCTTCAATATCAGTTTCTCTTTTCCTTGGTGAGCAACCATTACCAAATATCATGTTCTAAAAGAATTTAAGCTATTTCCAACTGAAATCAATAATAAAATGATTTTTGTCCCACAGGGGCTTTTTGGTCATTTTTTCTTAAAAGTTTCGAAACTAGTTAAAAAAGTAGTATGAAAGTATAAAACACATAATTCATAATCAAAAATAAATTTAAACGTCTAAAACTTTCATTTAAATGAAATTATAACTATTTGAATATAATAAAGATATAGAATAAAATATTCAATTTTTTCATAAAATAATATTTTTAAAACACTGCGCAAATAATTTTTACAACAAAAAAGCAAAATAAATTCATTTATATTGTAATATAGATAACCAAAGTATAAAACTAAATTTGCAGTGACACGTGAGCCCACGTACGACTAAACGTGTCAAAAGAATTGAACCTACATATTTTGAGGATGCCAATCCAATTGTAGTCCTCAATGAAATGAGCTATTTACCGACTATCCTGATACTTGAAATGGGTAGAAAGGAGGGTGGTGAGATTATAAAATCCTAGTGAGTAAACAAATATCATTTAAAATATCTAAAGGCGAGTAAAATGAGACTATTAAAATATTTCATCAAACTGTAATTTATCATTTTTCAACTTATTTCAACCAAATGAAATCAATTTATTTAAATCAAGTAATCAGTATGGCTTATGAATTTCTTAAAAAGCTTGGCTCATGCCAAAAATTATTATCATACTCAGTTATCTGGGATACCTTGGCCGAGGGCTATCCCAACTGAGTCCACCAAGGCTATTAGAAAGTCATGTATGCATAAAACATGTTTTCATTTTGAAAATATGGCCGTTCCTTGGCGTTGGCCTAGCTCACCTTCACATGGTGGTTTGACTTGAAGTGAACTCTAAAATCATACCTCGGGAGTTACCCTACTCGCCTCTCCAACCGAGGTAAAATATAACGGGGTTTACCGTGCCCCTCTAATAGGCTAGTCCACGGAAACCCCTGCAATAAGCTAAACCCACCATACAATAAAATTTTGACTGCATGACAGGGCTAATATATTACTACCCAGCCTGCAAGGGTAAAATAAAACAATTCATACAATTCATAAAACACAGCCCAGCCAGTCATGCCAACACAATAACATAAGCCATCAATTCAATCTTAAATTTACAACATATCAGTGGTCTCCAATTACTCTATTTTCAAAATCATCATTCAGTTTCCAAAATAATTTATAAAATCTTTTTATTTAAACTCATTTTTGTTTATAAAACCTAAAATTTGCCATTTAAACTCATTTTCATAAAATTTCACCAAAATCGATTAAAAACATACTTTGGATAATTAAAATGATGGTAAGGTTACTCACAGTACTAGGAGTTCGATATACTCTTATTCCCGATCTTCGGACACAATCTCTTTACCCTTGTTAGAGGGCTCACCACCTATACATTATACGTGACACAAATTTCAATATATTGTGTCAATTTATCATAAACTATTTCAGGCTCTCTAAATCTAAATGAATGCATGCGATGGGATGCAAAATGTCTGATTAATCACTTAAATGTGATATTTGACCTAAGTCACACTATACTTGGCCTAATCGGTTAAAATCTCCAATTTAACTCCAAATCAATTCTTCTCACTTTCTACACTCCAATTATACCTAAACTACCTCAGTGACTGTGAATGAGATTCAATTTATCAGTCTCGGGTCAATAATCACACATGTCTATACGTTAAGCAAAAATTTGAATTTTCACACCAAAATTTCCCATTTAATTTCTAGCCTCACCAAACATCAAATATCACCAAAATATCATAAAATATCATCAATTTCAGCCACAATATCCTCCCTATAAAATTCGGCCAATGATGGGTAATGGGAGAAAATGAATTTTTCTTGTTGGTTTGTTTCTAGACATGATAAACTAACTAAAAACACTAACATAACTTAGAATCAAATCAATCCAACTTCATTCTCTCTCCATACCCATTCCAACCAGCCATGAATTCACCATGAAAACATGAAATCTAACCATGGAAAATGAAAAAGAAAGCATGGGTAGTGTAAATCACAAGTCAAAATCAAGAAATTTTACCTTTATTAGCTTAATCCCTTGAAATCCCACACTTTTTCTTCAATTTTCCCACCTAGGGTTCTTGTTTTTTTCCTTTCCTCCTTTGTTCTTCTTTGGCCAGCCATATGAATTAGAAATGGGCTGATTTTGTGTTAATTTTAAAGCTAAATATTTAATGGTTATAAATATGCCATGTGTCACCATTTCATTGGTCCATTTTTATTTCTTAACTATTAAGCTTTCTCTCTACACCATATAAATTTCTTCAATTATCCATGACAAAATTGGATAAAATCCATATGCTGGACAAGTGTTCTGATGGTGAAAAATTATAATTTTGCCCTTAGGACGACAAAATTACCATTTTACCCCTATACTCTGAAAAATATCAGGATCACCATTTTTCACTTCTTAACCTCAAATCATACTCCAATAAGTCAAATATGATCAAAATCTTTAAAAGAAAATTCCCATTTTGTCATGAAGTGGCAAAATTACCATTTTGCCCCTAGATAGTGAAATTTTCTATTTGACTCCAAATTGATCCTCAAACTCAAAATCACCATATTAAACCATTCTGGGACTTTAAAATTCTTAATTTCATCTTAAATTCTCTATTTGATCTAGTTCGAGGCTTAAATCAACTTTGTTGTACCTCTAGGTACAATATCGAATTTTGTAAATTTTTCGGGACTCTCCTAGCATGCAAACATGCTATCCATCACATGTATGTTATGACAAATATTTTACAGAGTCAGGCTTGACATCTTCTCCCCCACTTGGATCAACCTTATGATTCTTCTTCATGACTGATTTCGACATCCAACTAAATATTAATATTTTAATATTATTTCATTAATAAAATATTATTTTATTCTAAAAATTTTATCTTGTCTCTTTGGTTCCCAAAGTTCCTTATTATGCCTCAATTCGCATCCGACCAACTTTATTTATCACCATATCAAAGTATGGGGCATTTCACTAAACCACCACATGAGGGTGAACTCAGCCAACGCGAAGGAACAACTATGTTTTAAAACGTACAAATATGGTTTATGGATATATGTCTTTTCTTTAACAGCCTTGGCAGACTCGGTTGGATGCCTCTGATCCAAGTATCCCCGAGAATGAGTTTTGGGTTGAGCCAAGTTCTTAAGAGATTCATAAGGCTCGTTGTATATTTTGGATGAAATGTAACTAGTTTAAATGATTTGAAATGTGTTTTGATGTTATGAACCATCTTATGATGATCTATTTTAATCGTCTCTATTTACTCGACTTTAGATATTTTAGATGATGTTTGTTTACTTACTGAGTTTATATAAACTCACCACCCTCCTTTCCACTCATTTCAGGCTCAGGATAGTTAGTAGATAACTGATTTCGTCGAGGGCTACAGTTGGATTTACATCCTCAAAAACCCTAGGTTCACAGCCTTCGTTACTTTTGGTCATTCGGGGGTCCACACATCATTGTAAATTAAATTATATACTCTGGTTATCTGTATTACTATATGTACGAATTTATTTTGTTTTACGCTACAAAAATTATTTACGGATATCTCTATAAATATTGTTTCATAAGAAAATGGAATATTTCATTTAATATTTTTATTTTATTCTAATACCTATCATTTCACTTTAAATGAATGTTTTAGACATCTAAACTTATTTTTGGTTATGAAATATGTATCGTTCACTCATATACTACAATTTAGATGGTTTCAAAATTTTTAAAGAAAAATGACCAAAATACCCTTGTGAGACGAAAATTATTTTTTTATTGTTTCGATTTGGAAATAGCTTATAATCTTTTAAAATATGATGTTTAGCAATTATTGCTCACAGGGGAGGTGCGAAAACTGATATTAAGCCTCGCGAGGTTTCGGTTGGCATTTCGGGTAATGAATGTCTATCGGGATATCACGACGGTTGTTACGGGCTTGAAGGGAGTACCAGGTCATGACAATTCGGTTGGTATCAGAGCTTTTGGTTTTAAAGTTATTTTAAAAATTTATAGTGTTAGTGTGGCCCCAAGTTAAGTTAGGTTAGGTTGAGTCGAATGCATGCATTTGCATATAGAAACCTACCAGTTCTTGTGATGCGTAAATAATTAAGAAATTACTGCTTGATTGCGTATAGGTTTTGATGTGCGCTAGTTGCACACACCATGTCTAGGAGAGACGGTAGTCTCGATGCCTCTCATAGTATTAGCGAGGGATCGCTAGATTCTACTACTAGGAGCCGATGGCAACCCGAACCAAGTAGTCCAAAAACTACCTCGCCTAGGATTCCTATTAATTGGATTCCACCAGATTTGGAGATGAGGGTTCGTAAAAAAGAAAGCGTCGACCCTTGTAAGACCATTGAAAGTGCTGATAGTAATGACATTAATGTAAGCATGAGAAATTCCCTTTTGAAAGAGTCTAAGGAATACGCTGAAAAAAAAGGGGAAAATAATGATAGCCGAAGGGGATAATCATCCTATAAAGGTATCTGTATCCGTTGTTCTACACTTTCCTCCAAGCTGAAAGAGTAATGTAAGGGAACAACAAGAAAAGAATAAGAAGAAAGTAACTGTTGTAAATCATCACCCTAGGAAGGTATCTGTTGTACGACATTTTCCTCCCGATTGTGGAAGAAATGCTGCACTTGTGAGTTATGAGGAATGTAGGAGAATACAGCAAGCTTGGATTAAGGAACAAATGAGAAAATCTCAAGAGGAGGAGGAAGATCCTGAAAAAGATCCTAAAGATACTTAATACCTTCATTGAAGTTTGTATCACCATAAGTTTGGGCAAGTGTCGTTGAAGGCAAAATGTAATAGTTATCTGTACAAAAAAGTTAATAGTTTGGCTTTTAAAGTGTACGACTAGAATGTATTATAAAGTAGCTGTTTAAGTGACTGGATGTATATGGGAATCTTTTGGTAGGACAGAAGTGGATTAGCATTATGACTATTAAGGAAAGATATTTATCTTAGTGGCATGGTTGATCATCTTAGATAATTATTGAAGACTGATGTCGAAAGTCATTAATGATTCAAGCAATTACCCTAATTAACAATGAATATATTTTGCAGTACAAAGAAATGGATACTGATTAACGTGATGAACTTTTGGGGTGATAACCCTAGATTTTGACGAGATATAAAAGGCCATTTGAATTGATGATGTTTGTTGAAAATTATTACTTATCGTAGTATGTGAGTTTTTTATATTATTCTGAATGCAAAGCTAAATAAAATTCTGGTTTATGGGACAAATTGTATTAGAGACGATGATTCCCGAGCAAACACATTGAACTAGGGGACTATGTTATAATAAGCAGGTTCAGTGTGTGGTAATTGCACAGGATATTGGAAAACAATGTGGTAAGACTGACAATCAATCATGGAGATGTGAAATTGGGAATATTAATTGTAGTTACAATTCGAAAAGATATGGAAGGGATTAATGAGGCTCTAGATGACACTTTGAGTGATTAATGTGATTAAGTTAAGGATCATAACTCTAAGTATGGAGGGAATTATAAAATGATGCCATAATATTATGAAATGATAATCTGACACAAATATGGTCCATTGGAGGTAAATGATGGAACTTGAGAAAGATAAATTCTTGATTAATAAGGATTGCGAGTGTAAAGTGTGGAGAAAGACAAACTGTTTTCATAGTAATTATATTGAAAGTCAATAAATTATTGGAGTACAAGACAAGGAAGATAATTAGATATGGACGACAACAAATTTGAGGAATGCTTTGGATAGTGAACAAATTATGTGTGGGGTGGTATATGTTTCTTGAATTCATTACACCATATGGAAAGGATGTTTTAAGGTAGGATTTCATGAATGATGATGAAAGTCAAAATATGACATGAGTTGAAAGTATTAACTTGGCTTAGTGTGTATGACAAGCAAATAGAAGGTACCTATGCTTATGGAATTCATGATATATGCCTAAAAGGGAAACCCAATGGTTGAGGATGATTGATGTAGTGACCTTGAATGCAAACAAATGGCTTTGATGAGGGAATTTCTAGTAATCACAGTGCTGCTGCACTGACTGTCCAGCGCTGTAATGCTATGAATATCTCATGTCTATGATGCATGAGCAAGATGGGAGTGAAATGATAATGAGCTTACAAGTTGAATTTCGGTCATTGGTCATTGAGCTTTGTTATTTGGGAGTTTTAAATGTTCTGGGGAATGTTAACCTGAATGAATTGAAAAGTTTCTTTATCTCCTTGTATATGGGCATATAATTAAAAGATTCTTGAAATGGCTACATTGAGATAAGATAACAAGTGATGGAACTGTGAATGAGGGATTACAAGGGCGATACAGAAAACGAGTTTATATAGAATATCGTTATGAGAATTTACAATTCTTGTCTTGACTCAGTTAAATGAAAAGGGTTAGTAACAACACAAGGCCAATTGTGTGATACCTTAGAAACCTATGAAGATGAGTTAGGGATTGAATGGATGAGTGCGTATTTATATACCTATAAGAATAAATGCACATCTATAGAATGACATACTCGAGATATTAAGGAGCAAATAAAAGATTAATTGTTTCAGGAATGCACAAACATCTTTGAGAAGAAATTTCTAATCCTGTACGACAAGTATGAAATGTGAGATTTTTAAAACTGGCTGAGGAGCTTAACGGCTAAGTCACAGGTTAAGTGATTACATGCTGTGAGACATAAGTTTAAGATAGGTATCCCCAAGGAAATACTCAAGAGGAGTTCTGCTATGGATTTTGTGAAAGTAAGTATTAAGTTATGTGGCTATAAAGAGGAAGCCGTAAGTTGGAAGTGAAATTCGTATTGACATTGAAAAGTACTTAAGAAGAACTTTGTTTCAAGTCTTGCAATTCCAAGTACAAACTACAAATTGGTCCAAGAAGAATGATGTCACATTAGTATGGAAAAATTGAACAAAAGATGATTGAAGTTTACCTTGATAATGAAGTCAGATAACGAAAATTTCCTAATATATTATGGGAATTGGAATTAGAAAAATGCTTGAGGCATACATGATTCAAATGAGTCTAAGTCTTAAGTGACAAATCAATATCGGAATGCAATAAGGATACAATATATGTAAGAGGCATGAAAGATAATTGAGGAATAAGGATGACCTTTAGGAATTATGGTATTGCATAACATGCAATGATCGAGTCAAGGAAAAATTTTTGAAGCATCAATGACATTATAAAGCATACATGCATATTAGATTGCAATTCAATGAAAATGACATTGTGATGCAATGATATATAGTACAAGGAAGCTTAAGTATATAATTGGGAATGATAAGAAAAGAGTAAAAAACGTGTACATGACGTGAAGCTAAGTATAGACATAAAGAGAGCAATCTGGAATGGATTATACCCAATGTTCGTAAGTTAAATATGAAAATTTTGACATGAATTATGAAGATTATTCTATTGAATCTTGGTTATGGATGGGAATGAACAAAGGGAAATTAGTCTGAAGGCACTTGAGAACAAGGACCTTTGTACATAATGACGAATATGGACATCTGAATATGCGTGTGCATATGTATGTGTGGAGTTAGTAATGTACCCAACTAAAGTGCAGAATGGTTCTTAGTGGTTCAAGACTTGAACTCAATATATTTGATGAGTTGCATAGATAATGTAACAATCAAGAATCCTGTCAGAACTTGACTTATGGTGACCTAAGGAGTTTTAGGGAAATAGTTAAGGAAATGTAATCTATAGTACGGTTAAGCCATACGAAATGGACTAATAGGATTAAGAAGATTGAAATTTCCTAAATGCAAGGTAAACATGAAGTATGTGGGAATAATTGAAGCCATTAACCTTCCTTAACGTTGAGGATATATACAAGAATGAGTATGGCATGTTAATGATACTGTAAACTACACAATATTGTATGAGGATGGGATGAATGAATGAATGTCAAGAAATTTGATAAGGAATGAAGTAATAAGATGGTGATTGGTATACATAAATAAATATAAAATACAATCGAAATTGGTATGATTGAGATGGAGTTATGGTTCAAATTTAATGATAGTAATAAAAGCATGCTTGGTGTCTCGATATAAGAGATCATTATTATGAAGGTTACTGTTGATCTGATTCTAAAGGATAATGATAAACATAAGTGACGTACTCAAGTTCAATTGGAGGTAAACGAGGTGAACAAATAAAAAATCCCTATAAAAGCTGATGACGTAGGAAGTCGAGCACTAGATGAAAAGCCAATACCCCCATCTTTTCTCCAAGTCCGATAAGTGAAATTTTGAGGTCAAAATTTTATTTTAAGGGGGGTAGTGCTATCAAGCCCAACTCTATAATATATTTGCCATATTGTATAGGTACTTGATAGAATGTCTGCATACTTGAATGCCTTAGAAATCGTTAAAAGACGATATTGTACCTAATGGTACAATTAAGTTGATTTAAGCCTCGAACTACTCCAAATAGAGATTTTAAGATGAAATTGAGAATTTTAAAACCCCAGAATGACTTAATATGGTGATTCGGAGTTCGAGGATTAATTTGGAGTCAAATTGAAATTTTTATGACGTAGGGGCAAAATGGTCATTGTGCCACCCAAGGGCAAAATTGGAATTTTACACCACCCAACACTTGTCAAGCCCTTGAATTTTACCTATTATACTTTGGATAATTGAGATATTTTATGTGGTAGTGGGAGAATGCTTAATTATTAAGTTTAAAAATGGACCAATGGGATGGCGACAAGTGGCAAGTTTTCATTTCTTTGTAATTTACATTAAAAACCAGCACACACCTCTGTTATTTCATTCGTCATGTTCAGCCTCACCAAGGAAAATAGGAAAGAAAGAAAGAACAAACCCTAGTGAGCAAAAACTCAAGGGAAAATTGGTGGATATCAAGGAATTAAGCAAGTAAAGGTAAAATTTCTTGATTTTAGCTTGTGATCTACCTTTCCTATGCATTCTTTTTCATTTTCCATGGTTGAGAATCAAGTTTGCATGAGGATACCTTTGCTGGCCGGACATGGGGGGAGGAGTTTTGATCTTGGATTTAGCTAGATTTCATGTTATTCTAGTGTTTTTAGTTGTTTGATGATGTGTATCATAAAGAGCAAACAAGAAAAATTCATGTTCTTCCATTACCCTCATTGGCCGAATCTTCCTTATGGTATGTTGATGGTGGATTTGATTTTATTTCAAGTGATTTGGTTATGATTTAATGATTTATGGTGTAAAAATCAAGTGTGAAAAACCATAGTGTTTATGCACCCATCATGGTCGAATTTTCCAAGAGAAAATGTTGAGGATGATTTTGCTGTAATTCATGTTATCTAGCTTATATTTGATGATTTGGAGTATTGGAAGTGAAATGAATTTATTTGGAGTCAATTTGGATGTTGTGGTTAAATCAAAGGTGAAAAGTTCGAATTAGGTCGAAAACTGATCCATTCCGATCACCTTTGAACCAACGTGAATTCCATTTTTAAGTGACTATCCAAACAACCTCATGCATTCATATAGAGCCTGAAATAGATTTATAATGATATAACACAATATATTGAATTATTTGTCGTGTATTGTGTATAGGTGGTGAGTCCTCTAACAAGGGTAAAGACATTAATGCAGAGGACCAAGAATAGGAGTATTTTGAACTCCCGATATTGTGAGTAACCTTATTATCGTCTTAATTATCTAAAGTAGTTTTTATTTCTTTTTTGTGATTTTATAGAAATATGAGTTTAAATGGTAAATCCTTATGTTTTATAAGTAAAATGTGATTAAATGAAATGAGTTTTATAAATCATTTTGAAATTGAATGATGATTTTAGAAATTGAGTAATAGGAGACTGTTTGATTGTGTTGTAAATTTATGGTTTGAATTGAATGGCTTATTGTGATATTGGCATGAATGGCTGAATTGGAAATTGTGTTGAATATATGAATTGTTTTTATTTGCCTTGACAGGCTGGTAATATTATATTAGCCATGTTATGCTGTCGAAATTTTATTGATTTAGTGGGTTATATATTTAGCTTACTGTAGTGGGTAAGTTTCTATGCACCAGCCTATTAGAGGGGCACGGTAAACCCTGTTATATTTACCTTAGTACGAGAGGCGCAAAGGGTATCTCCTAAGGTAAAGCTTTAGAGTTCATTACACACTAAACCACCATGTGAGGGTGAACTCAACCAACGCCAAGGAACGGCTATGTTTTAAAATGTACAAATTTGATTTATAGATATATGTCTTTTCTTTAACAGCCTTGGCGGAATCGGTTGGATGCCTTTGATTCAGGTATCCTCAAGAATGAGTTTTGGCACGAGCCAAGTTTTTAAGAGATTCATAAGCCTTGTTGTATATTTTGGATGAAATGTAACTGGTTTAGATGATTTGAAATGTGTTTTGATGTTATGAACTATTTTATGATAATCTATTTTAATCATCTCCATTTACTCGACTTTAGATATTTTAGATGATGTCTGTTTACTCACTAAGTTTATATAAACTCACCACCCTCCTTTCCACTCATTTCAGACTCAGGATAGTCAGTAGATAGCTGATTGTGTCGAGGGCTACAGTTGGATTTTCATCCTAAAAAATTGTAGGCTCATAGCCTTCGTTACTTTTGGTCATTCGAGGGTCCACACGTCATTGTAAATTAAATTACATACTCTGGTTATCTGTATTACTGTATGTACGAATTTATTTTGCTTTTACGCTACAAAAATTATTTACGGATATCTCTATAAATATTGTTTCATAAGAAAATGGAATATTTTATTTAATATTTTTATTTTATTCTAATAGCTATCATTTCACTTTAAATGAATGTTTTAGACATCTAAACTTATTTTTGGTTATGAAATATGTATCTTTCACTCATAGACTACATTTTTAAATGGTTTCGAAATTTTTGAGGAAAAATGACCAAAATACCCTTGTGAGACGAAAATTATTTTTTTATTGCTTCGATTTGGAAATAGCTTATAATTTTTTAAAATATGATGTTTGGTAATTATTGCTCACAGGGGAGGTGCGAAAATTAATATTAAGCCTTGCGAGGTTTCAGTTGGCATTCTGGGTAATGAATGTCTATAGGGACATCGCGACGGTTGTCACGGGCTCGAAGGGAGTACCGAGTCATGACATTATAGTTATGTGAATTGAGTTGATTGTGATGTTATTACGTGTGATAGGTTCCAACGAGGCCTCACACCTCCACACGGAGCATTAGTCGAAGTTGGAGTCGATCCACAAGCATTAACAAAGACATGTGAGTGAACTTGCGTTAAAAATGTTTTGGAGTAAATGATTTTGTGCTTGATTGAACTACTTGAAATATTTTATTGGTTTTTCTTTAAAATTGCATGGGAACAAGCCCTTGATGAAACGTTGTATGTTGTAAATGTGTAATATAATGAATCCTTGTACTCCTATATTATGTGGATATATATATGTTGTGTATGGATAGTTAATATTGTGTAATAATTATAACTGCGCATGTGTGGTGTAGGAGTGCACATGCCGGTGATGACGGGGTGTGGGAGTGTGAATGATGATATTGCCTGTGCGCGATGTGGGGGACCACACAATGGCATTAGCTGTGTGCGATATGGGGGAGCACACGATGGTATTAGCTGTGCGCGATGTGGGGGTGCACACGATGACTCCGGCTATGTGTGGTGTGGGAGTGCACATGAGCTGGGTGAGGCAGTGATGTTATATGTGTTTATATATATATATATATATATATATATATATATATATTGGCTATATCGAGAGGTTTGAAATTAATATGCGTTTGCATTGAATATTGAATGTTCAAATTGTTACATGCTTCCAAATTGAATTGCATTGTAGCAAAACTAGATTTTTATTGTGACAAAAATTCTTCTAACTTAATTGCCCTGTTTCTCACTGTAACAAAATTCATTCTCATTGTAGCAAGAAACTCTCAAGTGCTGGGGAATTTCATGGCTCGGGTTTTCGCTGCAGCGAAAATGCATTCTCGCTACAACGAGAAACTCTTAGGTGGTTGGGTAAAAATGCTTCCCGGATTGTTACTGCAGTGAAAATGCATTCTCGCTGCAACGAGAAACTCTTGGGTTGTTGGTTCAAAATTTTACCCAGAAGTTCGTTGCAGCGAGATTCGTTCTGCTATGCTTGCCTTGCTTAAACTGTACTGTACTTTTCACTCTTTAACTTCTTTATTGATTATGGATTTTTCAATGCTAAGGCACTAAATGATCAAGAGTTGAATTAAGGGGTTTTAACAAGAAATTGAGCTAAATTGTAGTGTTTCAACATAAGTGCATCATGTTTTCTAAAACTTCCCGTATTAATGCTTGTTCCCTTCTTATTGTCACAACCCAAATTTTGGGCCATGACCAACGCATGGGCCCAATGGAAATAGCCCACTAAGCCCAAGCAAGCCTATTTACATGATCTGTTCATTACTCCATCAAAATTACTGAAGTCATATTTCATAACTTTGAATCAAAATAATACTAAACATTGCCAACTCATAGTGGCATATTGATCAAGTATATATATATATATATGTATTGTCTATAACATGTATCTTAATAATTACATCAGTGTTGTCTATACATCTAAAAAAGAAGACTCGATTTCCAACGGAGTAACCATAGCGAAGGTGCAGCTACTGAATGCCATTGATACCTACCAAAAGATGGATACAAGTCTACGAGGACACCTCGTCCTAGTTACCGACTGCCTCTTGATCTGAAAACATGAAGTTGAAAATGGTGAGTATAAACCTAGTGAGTGAACAAGAAAGGGAACAAGCAAACATTAAGGAATGTTTAATGAAATCATGATGCATTCATTTTTCAAAACAATGCAATTTGTTTTAGTTCTTATTAAAACCCCTCATGTAAACCCCACATGAGTAAATCACTTTATGAAAAGGGTCCATGCTCAACAAAGGATTTGGAGAGTGAAAACTTTAATAGCATTCATACCAATCAGGTCAGATAAATGATGGGTCCTCGCTACAGCTGAAAGGCATTCTCGCTGAGGGTCAGAATGCCTTTCCGCTGCAGCGACACTTGACTTAAATTATCAGCTAGCCGAGGGTTTCTTAACTGGCTAAGGGTTTCTTAATTGGCCAAGGCTCACCAAACCTCCTCATTTTAAACTTAATTCATTTATTCCTTAATGTTGGAAGTCCATGCTCAACTGTGGTATCAAAGAAATGGAAAATAGGGTAGCAACTGAACCAAATGAGGAGCAAAACAGAAAGTTTTTCATCGCAGCGAGATTTAATCTCGTTGCAGTGAAATTTTTGGTCATAAAACAGAAAGTTTCTCACTGCAGCGAGAATGAATCTTGCTGCAGCGAGAAGCTACAGTAACATTCTCGCTATAGCGAGATTTTTGGCTAGCCTTACCCCTCTAACCCAAAAGTTTCTCGCTGCAACGAGAAACAGAGCAGCATGAAAAAGTTTCCTTTCTTACAAGAGAAAGCCATCCTGCTAAAATGACAAAAACAACATGAAACACACAAAGGTTTCCAAAGTTCAACATGCCAAATTCATATGCATTTCATTACAACCATATACCATATGTATATATATATATATATATATATATCAATCATCATACACACCCTCCCATCATCATCAACTCATATGCATCGGCTTATGCGCACTCCCACTAGCACATAGTTGGGTTAGCATCGGCTTATGCGCACTCCTACTTGCATATAGTTGGGTCAGCATCAGCTTATGCACACTCTTACTCGCACATAGCCAGGTCAATATCATTACACAACATTATTCATATATATATCAACATAATGTAGTAATACAACAATCCATAACAGCCACATGTCACACATAGAGACAATTTATCAAAGGCTTGTTCCTAAGGCACCCGTTTTTAAGAAAGATTGAATAAGTCATTTACATTCCCAAAACTATTTTGAAATGCAAGTTCACTCACCGGTACTTGTTGAATCTTTTAGTCGACTCTAACTTCTCTACTTGTCCAAATGGGGCGATGGGGCTTCGTTGGAACTTATTATCACATTAGCATCACCATTAAGTGAAGCCACATACTTATGAATTATAAAAGCTTTTTCTTAGCTAGCTTCCATTTGCCATTAAATGGCTATCCATTTTCACTATCCTATCACTCCAAAGTGAATTAACAATCTCAACTACAAAGTATTCACAAGTCAAATCTATAGTCATTCTCAACACTAAAATTTCAACTCTAATTTACTACTCACCTTAATAGCTTTATAACTTTGAAATTCTTTCCAACAATTCTCCAAACTATTGTAAAGCTTCCTCTTTCTCTCTCTAAAACACCTAACTAGTGAGAGAAAGTATGGAAACAAGATTTTTCAAAGGTTTTAAAGTGAGAGAATGAAGAGCACAAGGGTTTATGAAAAGGTGCACCAAAAGCATGAAAAATGGAGCTATTTTGAGAGAGGTTATGGAGCTTTATATCAAGCTTTCATGAGGTTGGGAAGCAACATGAAAGAGAAGAAGAAGAAGAAGAAGCAAAGCTGCTGGAGAATGTAGAAGCTGCTAGAAGGAAGAGATATTTATAGCCCAAGCTTATCCACTCCACTTAAATTACCAAAACGCCCCTCCACAAATTAGCTTATTCTCCTCCAATCTTTTATGAAATCTTTTACTCTTTTGAAACTAGGACAAGGTCCATAATGGTCTAAAAATGCTCGGGTTCATGAAAACTTAAAAATTTTGACTCGAGGTGAAAAATTATCATTTTGCCCCTACCATGAAAATCATCATCATTTTGATTGCCTTTGTCATTTTCCTTATTTAATCATCCATTTATGCCTTAGGCCTATTTCGGCCATAATATTGTTTAAAATTTACTTTTAGGGGCTTACTAAAGAACTAACGAAATTACCCCTAATCAGGGATATCGTGTGTACTTCTATCTACGAGTCTATAAAGGTCAAGGTCTCACACTTATGTTCACTTACTGAGTTTATACTCACCCTTTTTCAACTTCATGTTTTTCAAATCCGGAGATAGTTGGAACCTAGAGTGAAGGGTCCACGTATATTCGCCATTTTGGTATGCATCACGGCATTCAGTAGCTGCACCTTCACCTAAGGTCACTCCACTGGAAGTCGAGAGTTTTTCACCTGTGTAAATATACGCATGATGTAAATCACTAAGATACATGTTACAACAGTGTGTTTGCATTCTAATTAATGTTGCCACTATGAGTTGGCAATAGTTGACATCATTTTTGTAATACCCTGTATTTTGATACAATGGCTAATAAAGTTTATGGATACCAATTGAGGTTGATTACTGAGTTAAAAGGGTAATTTAGAAGTGAACCCATGAAATCTCAATCTCTATGAACACGCAACTAGAAGTAGACGCGATAATACGGACCAGGGGTAATTTCATAATTTCTCTTGGTGAGCTCTTGTGAGTGAGGTTTTTGATGCTATTAAGTTCTAAATAGGACTAAGGAATGAATAAATGATCTGTAATGATAAAAACCCGAAGAAAACTAGAAGTGACAATAATTTTCACAATAGGGGCAAAACGATCATTTTGCACCCCGGGTTAAAATTTTTAAGTTTTCATAGACCTGAGCATGTTTAGACTATTATGGACCTTGTCTTGGTATAAAAAGAGTAAAATGATTGCACCAAGGATTCAAGAAGAACAAGTTAATGTGCTAAGGGCATTTTCGTAATTTCAAGTGGAATGGATAAGCTTGAGCTATAAATATCTTTTTCTTCCAGCAGCTTCTTCATTCTCTAGCAGCTTCTTCTCATTTTTCTTCTTCCATCTCACGTTGCTTCAATCCTCTTTGGAAGCTTGCTTTGCAACTTCCATAACTTTCTCTCTCTAGCTCCAAATTTCATTCCTTTGCCCACTCTTTCATACGGTTTTTCATGCTCTTCCACTTTTACACCTTAAAACTCTCAAAAAGTCTTTGTTCAGCACTTTCTATCACTAGCTAAAAGTTTTAGAGAGAGAAAAAGAGACTTGCCATAGTAGCTTGGAAGCTTTTGAAAAGGAATTCAACTACAAAAAAAAAAAAAAACCACCAAGGTGAGAAATGAGTTAGAATTTAATTTTGTGTTAGAGATGGCTAGAAATTAGATTTATGGGCTGTTATATTTTTGATAGTTATATTGTGGGTGATAGGCTCCAACAAGGCCTCACATGTCCGTTTGAAGCAATAATCGAAGTTAGAGTCAATTAAAGATTCAACAAATATCGGTGAGTGAACTTGCATTAAAAAGGTTTTGGGATGTGTATACAAGTATGTTTGATTGAATCCCTAAAGTGTTTTATTTGTTTTATCTTCAAAACTAGTGCCTTGGGAACAAGCCTTTGATAAATTGTTTCTATATGTGACATGTGGCTGTTATGGATTGTTGCACTACTACATTCTGTTGATATATATATATATATGAATAATGTTGTGTAATGATATTGACCCGGCTATGTGTGAGTGGGATTGCGCATAAGTCATTGCTGACCCGACTATGTGCGAGTAGGAGTGCGCATAAGCCATTGCATATGAGTTGATGATGATGGGAGGGTGTGCATGATGATTGACATATATATATATACATATATTGTATATGGTTATAATGCATGTGAAATTTTGGCATGTTGAACTTTAGAAACTTTTGAGCATTTCATGTTGAAATTGGCATGATAAATCTTGAGAATGTCCCATTTTCTTGCAAATTGAGTTCACTGCAAGACCAAATGGATTTTTAGTGCAAAGGAGGTCCTTTTTACACTTAGGTGCCCTACTTCTCGCTGCAACGAGAAACATTCTGTTTTGGCAACCAGAAACTCACTGCAGTGAGAATAAATCTCGCTGCAGCGAGAAACTCTCAGGTTCTGATGTAGTGCCTTTACTTTAATGAATATTTTGACCACCTTCCCATCCGAACTGGGAAAAGTAGTAAACATCAAAGTTGTAGCCCTGCTTCTTAGATTTCTAATGGTCAAAAATTAGGTCAATTGGACTTCTATAATGGAAGATATACTAGAAAAACTAAAACACATGCAAACTGATATTGTTTCTCACTGTAGCGAGAAACATTTTGTCTTGCATGCTACCCTATTCAGTTTTTGACATATTTTTCACCCATTTAACTTCAAGGATTGATTATGGGTTGTTGCAACACTATAAGGTTATTAATCGAAGTTTGAAATGAGGGGTTTTTAATAAGAAATTAAATCAATTGCATTGTTTTTGAAACAAGTGCATCATGATTTCCAAATTCTTCCAAATGATTGCTTGTTCCCTTCTTATGTTCACTCACTGAGTTTCGTACTCACATTTTTTAAATTCATGTTTTTAGATTTGGAGGTAGTTGGGACCTAGATTGAGTCGCACACATATGCTTGTCTTCTTGGTAGGTACTATGGCATCTTAGTAGTTGTATCTTCACCTAGAGTCACTCCGCTGACAGTCTCGAGTTTATTACTTGTGAACATGTATATGTAATGTAAACTACTAAGAGTCATGTTATAAATGAAGTATGTATATGTTGGATTGATGATGATAGTATTTTGATATAATATAAATATGAATATTAAGTTGTTATAAAATATTACTGGAACATTTACTTTTGAGAGTTACAACACTTCATTTTAAAGATGATGGATGGGAATGATAATCGGAATTGCATATATAGGCTTGCTTGGGCTTAGTGGGCTATGCCCATTTGGCCCATGCGTCGGTCATGGCCGGATATTTGGGCTGTGACAAAGGTGGTATCAAAGCTCTAGGTTTAGTCCAGTTCTAGGGATTCTCGTGTCAGTTAGCGGAGTTGTCAGAGTTAATGTAGAGTCTTGTTTATGGTATGTGACTGCAGCACAATTCACAAACAATAGGCTATATAAAATCCTATTTCTAGTAACCTACGCTCTTGCTAACATTATGCAAAGGTCATAAGTGGTACCGTTGTCCTGGTTTGAGATGCCACTTGAGACACAAGTTGTTATTGGAAAGATTTTAAGCAAATGCTCCTAATGAAAGGCTAATGTAATAACAAATTCCTCCGATTAAAGATGGAGAAAATTGGAGCTGGACTAATAGGTCCATAATGACTTATTCATTTAGTGGAGTTATAACTTAAGCCCATAATTGTCAATGGGAAGAAATTTGATGATCATGGATGGTATTTAAGGTCAATATAAAGGACCACATGTGATAATGGTAATAAGGGACATACTTTGTCCGGAACGAATAATGATCATTGAGATTCACTTAAAGCTTGCACATCTAAGTATTAAGGGAGGTGTAAACTGATTCCCACGTGCACAGAGGCAAATGCACTGTGTTGATTAAGCTTGCCCTGCCCCTATATAAATGGTGTCAGACTTCCAAAATATTTTATATGCGGATATGTGCTGAATATGTGTGTAGTAGCCTATATGGAGTTGGTTTTGATTCTAATTAAGCAATTGCGAGATTCCAAGGCTTGAATTGAATTATGGTGGTTTATGGTTATAATTGCATGAATTAGCTAAAGGGTGAAAATCGCTAATTATTATAATTGACGTATGGTCATGAAGTAAAAGGCTAATAAATGATCTACTCTAAGGATGAGCTTGAATTTTGCTATGCTTAGTGTGGAGCTAAAGGATTAAAGGATTAGATGTGGATTTAGCAGTTTGAAATTAAATGACATGGAAATGACAAATTTAGTCTAAGTGCCATATGGAGTTCTATATGAAGATCGATATCTGAATTACTTTAAAGGTCAATTTAAAAATATGTTTGGTTCAATATGCAACCTATGATGTAAATGATTAGTCTTGAATGTGACTTCTCCAAAAGTAAGGGACTTAAAACATGTGGATTTTCGAATATACTCTAAGAGGAAGCTTTTGCATCCTAAACATAAGAAATTTTGATCTTATAACTGCAAAAGCAAGATACAAAAATTTAGTGAATTGTCTATCTTATGGATGTAATTGGTTAAGAATTGATGAGTAAAGTCAAGATCTTAACACTAAGTGGTGCACAATTTGATATATGTGTACCTAAGAGTAAATTTGGAGATCATTGCTTAATCAATTTGCACTAGATGTTGTGGTAAAGGTAAATGAATGTTAGTAGTGAAGTATGTCCAAAGTGACATATGTGGAGACTGATGTTCCGATCGCAAACTTGTGATAGAAAGCTATTTTTGCAAGTTGTGGTTTCCATGATCATAAAATATATGGAGGTTATCAATATGTAGGCATACACTTGGAGTTGTACATCTTGTGATCCCCATGCATCGTATGGAAGGAGATATCCTATAGGGGAGTTTACCCTAATTTATGGTTACATGCCTATAGGCTTGGCATGAGATTGAGAATGCCCTGGCATAAATGTGGAATGTATTATGAAAGGTTGAAAAGCCACATATACCTTAACAAGGTCAATAACATGAATAAGGGGGAAATATGAATGTTGATATGTTGAGCATAAAGAGCTTAAGGATAATTAATGTAATTATACTAAGTTAGATGGTATGATCCTAACTAAAAACACGGACACCTTGGGAGATTTTAAAATAATGTCTAGTGGGGTCAGTGAGCTAAAGTGTTATCGGGTATACAATGAACGATTAAAGTTATGAGTGGCTTTGAAGATAAGCCTTTGATTGATTAAGTTCTCAATGGAACCCTATTAAAGGAAGTGTTTAAGTGTTTTGGAAATGTATGGAAAAGCATAAGAGAATATATTAGCTTTTTTTTTTAAGCTGGAAGATAACGCATGGCCCAACTACCCTGTAAAATTTTATAATAATTAGAAATTAAAGTGCAAAGGGGAGGGGGACATAAACCGAACCTCCCTAGTTACATGAGTTTGAAAGGAAATAAGTAAAGAGAATATATTAGCTTAACTTGCTATAAGAGGTCGAATTTGGATGGCCATGAGTAGCTTGTGAACAATCAAGCAGTGTAAAGTATGTGCTCATAAAGGGAGCTATGATTGGTAGATAAAGGTTGAACTTTGGAATTTCATTGTCATAGTTATTAGATTATATTTTGTGTTATATAATATAGCGTAGAACATCAATGATGAGGTTGTGTTCAATGCTTTAGGCCTTGAACTGTAAAATATGGACATATATCCACCTTATGAATACCCTGATGAGATAAATTCGAAAGACTTTTCACAATGAGCAAACATTAAAGCTTAAAAAGCAAAATGGCTATGCAGTCAAGTTGGGCTCGTGACTGACATGTCACATAAGTATGAAGATATGATACAAGCATAAGTATACTTGGAAATATTGGTTTGAGGCAATGATTATCCTACCGTTTTGTGGACCCAATGTGGTTTTGGTCTCGACATAATTATAGACGCAAAGCATAAATTGTGAAATGTGCTTCCCCACAAGTTCCAATTTCTTTTGAGTAACTATCAAGGTAAAGTGCCTGATAGGGATAGTGGAAGGTTAAATTATGCTTCAAATGTTTAGAAAATGAGGGTGACATGGTTTGATTAAATGATACTACCCTTGGTAAGGGAATAAAAATGCACTATGGAAATTTTAGAAATCTACTTAGAAAAGAGATGATGATTTGAGAATTCAAGTAATCGTATACGAGTAAAGATTTGGTAATGAGACATGACCTAAAGATGGAACACTACAATATAAATTTTGACTAAGAAAATAGACTTATAAAACACGTGGTGTTTGGAGATAGTGCCAATTAGTGGTTAACTCTTGTATGAGAATGGAATACTGGAATCAGCTTTGTGTATTCATCACAAATGAGGAACATGATCTAACCAACCAAGAGAAAAAAAATGATTCTAAACTTGATTGTTGGTTATTTTGATTTTACAGACGGCTTATTAGGCTTGATATGCCTAAGGCTATTCGAAGTTAAAATTTTTTGAAATATATATGTATGGATATATATGTTGCTTATTGGTATAAAAGCTCATGCGGAGTTAGCTATAATTTGATTTGATGATTATATTCTATCAATGGTTATAGTGTTAGACAATGATTAAGATAATTTATCACTGATTTTGGCAATGAACAAGTGGATTATAATGTTGTTAGCTTAAAAGTAAGTGTTTATACTTTAGGTATGAGTTCATTAAATTCTATTTTATCATGATCAAAATTAGTGTTTTGTTATAGCCTGAAAGGCTTGGCATATGAACTAGTTTAACTGTGAGCTAGAAATTGTTAAGTTATTATGAAGTACACAAATAAAGAAGTATGACATGAATTTAATATCCTAAGGGGCAATGGAAAATGATTTATCGGTTTTGGTATAACTTCAATATATATAGTTTTGATATATAAAGATGTGGGGAAAAGTTTATAGCTTATGAGTAAAGGTGTGCGTTTGAATTCATGTAATTAAAAGTGTAAAATCTGCCTTGATTGGCATAGAGCCCATGATTCAAAATGAAGGATTATGGATTTAATTTTCTAAGGTAAAAGGGCTAAAGAAGTTGATTTCGGAAAGGTCTTAGTAAATGATTCCTTGATTTTAAAGTACACTTAAGGAGAGGTAAGTGTCAAATTTCATCTTCGGACTAATAAACTAATAAGGTTACAAGATTTAGCATTTGGAGTAAATTTGAAGAATTTCAAGTTAGATATGTTGTATGTGATTGATGATGAATAAATTTGCTACAACATTGGAAATATAGAAATGATCAATAATTAGGATGAAACTTGGAAAGAAACCTTAAAGGAAAATTTTGAGCAACTTTAACTTTGAGAAGTTGAGTTATTGATTAAAGGGATTGGCTGAGATCATAGGAGGTATGTGAATGTCATGACTTATTGAAATGCTTCATGGTATAAGTTAAGATTTATTTAATAAGCACTCGATCATGAAAGTACTGAAGTTTTGTTTTTGTGAATATGGTTACTAATGGTTACCGAATTTGAATCATCTGTGATGTTAAATATATATGAATAAATAAAGAGTGTTGGATCCTTATGTATTATGAAATGCTTGAATGGAATTAGTATGGAGGTATGTAAAACGAAATAGAGGTTGGTTGACCATTTAGACCCATAGTTAATGGTGGAATAAATGCTAGAATGTTGGAAGGTTTGATAAAAGATCAAGGTAGAGGAATTGTGAATGGTTAGGTAAACAAGCATGATTGATGATTTAAAGATGATTTGATTGAGGTGTGACCAGAATTAATAGCATATTTGAATCCTCTTCATAAGATAAAGAATGATATTGTTTTGATCCAACAAGAGTGGTGCACATAACTATATACTATGACATTGTCGAGTTTTCTATAAGATTGGAAGTTAATATGATGCATAAACCAAGATCTTATATTAAGAATGGTCAACGAAAGTGATATAGAAGAATTTTAGAACTTTGGTTGCTCAACCTACTCCGATTTGAATTTGAGGACGAATTCATTTTAAGTAGGGGAGACTGTAGTACCCTGTATTTTGATACAGTGGCTAATAAAGTTTACGAATACAATTGAGGTTGATTACTGAGTTAAAAGGGTAATTTAGAAGTGAACCCGTGAAATCTCGACCTCTATAAACACGCAATTAGAAGTAGACGCGATAATATAGACTAGGGGTAATTTTGTAATTTCTCTTGGTGAGCTCCTACTAGTGAAGTTTTTTATGCTATTAAGGTCTAAATAGGACTAAGGAATGAATAAATGATGTGTAATGATGAAAACCTGAAGAAAACTATAAGTGACATTAATTTTCACAATAAGGGCAAAATGGTCATTTTGCACCCCGGGTTAAAATTTTTAAGTTTTTGCAGACTAGAGTATGTTTAGACTATTATAGACCTTGTCTTGGTATAAAAAAAGTAAAATGATTGCACCAAGGATTCAAGGAGAACAAGTTAATGTGCTAAGGGCATTTTCGTAATTTCAAGTGGAATGGATAATCTTGAGCTATAAATATCTTTTTCTTCCAGCAGCTTCTTCATTCTTTAGCAGCTTTTCCTTCTTCTTCTTCTTCCATCTCACGTTGCTTCCATCCTCCATGGAAGCTTGCTTTGCAACTTCCATAACTTTCTCTCTCTAGCTCCAAATTTCATGCTTTTGCCCACTCTTTCATACTACTTTTCATGCTCTTCCACTTTTACACCTTAAAACCCTCAAAAAGTCTTTGTTCAGTACTTTCTCTCACTAGCTAAAAGTTTTAGAGAGAGAAAAAGAGACTTGCCATAGTAGCTTGGAAGCTTTTGAAAAGGAATTCAACTACAAAAAAAAACCACCAAGGTGAGAAATGACTTAGAATTTGATTTTAAGGTGTTAGAGATGGCTAGAAATTAGATTTATGGGCTGTTATATTTTTTATAGTTATATTATGGGTGATAGGTTCTAACAAGGCCTCACATGTCTGTTTGAAGCAATAATCGAAGTTAGAGTTAATTAAAGATTCAACAAATATCAGTGAGTGAACTTCCATTAAAAAAGTTTTGGGATGTGTATACAAGTATGTTTGATTGAATCCCTAAAGTGTTTTATTTGTTTATCTTCAAAACTAGTGCCTTGGGAACAAGCCTTTGATAAATTGTTTCTATATGTGACATGTGGCTGTTATGGATTGTTGTATTATGACATTATGTTGATATATATATATATATATATATATGAATAATGTTGTGTAATGATATTGACCCGACTATGTGCTAGTGAAAGTGTGCATAAGCCATTGCTGACCTAGCTATGTGAGAGTGGGAGTGCGCATAAGCCATTGCTAACCCGGCTATGTGCGTGTAGGAGTGCACATAAGCCGTTGCATATGAGTTGATGATGATGGGAGGGTGTGCATGATGATTGACATATATATATATATATATATATATATATATATATGGTATATGGTTGTAATGCATGTGAAATTTTGGCATGTTGAACTTTGGAAAATTTTGAGCATTTCATGCTGAAATTGGCATGATGAATCTTGAGAATGTCCCATTTTCTTGTAAATTGAGTTCATTGCAACACCAAATGGATTTTTAGTACAAAGGAGGTCCTTTTTACACTTAGGTGCCCTGCTTCTTGTTGCAGCGAGAAACATTCTGTTTTGCAGCCAGAAACTCGCTGCAGCGAGAATAAATCTCGCTACACCAAGAAACTCTCGGGTTCTGATGCAGTGCCTTCACTTTGATGAAGATTTTGACCACCTTCCCATCTGAACTGGGAAAAGTAGTAAACATCAAAGTTGTAGCCCTGCCTCTTAGCTTTCTAATGGTCAAAAATCGAGTCAATTGAACTTCTGTAACGGAAGATATGCTAGAAAAACTGAAACACATGCAAACAGATACTATTTCTCGCTGCAGCGAGAATGAACTTCGCTGCAGCAAGAAACATTCGTGGATTGATCATGGGTTGTTGCAACACTATAAGGTTATTAATCAAAGTTTGAAATGAGGGATTTTTAGTAAGAAATTAAATCAATTGCATTGTTTTTAAAACAAGTGCATCATGATTTCCAAATTCTTCCTATTGTTTGTTCCCTTCTTATGTTCACTCACTGAGTTTCATACTCATGTTTTTTAAATTCATGTTTTCAGATTTGGAGGCAGTTGGGACCTAGATTGATTCGCACACATATGCTCGTCTTCTTGGTAGGTACTATGGCATCTTAGTAGCGTATCTTCACCTAGAGTCACTCCGCTGACGGTCTCGAGTCTATTACTTTTGAACATGTATATGCAATGTAAACTACTAAGAGTCATGTTATAAATGATGTATATGTTGGATTGATGATGATAGTAGTTTGATATAATATAAATATGAATATTCAGTTGTTATAAAATATTACTGAAACATTTACTTTTGAGAGTTACAGCACTTCATATTAAAGATGATGGATGGGAATGATAATCGGAATTGCATAAATAGGCTTGCTTGGGCTTAGTGGGCTATGCCCATTGGGCCCATGCGTCTGTCATGGCCCGGTATTTGGGCTGTGACAGTTTTGGGTTAATATAAATACAAATATTTGGTTGTCATAGCACATTACTAAAGTACTTATAGTTGAGAATTAAGAAATGTAACTTTAGAAATTGTCTGATGGAATGATGAACAAGTTACATAAGAGGCTTGCTTGGGTTTGGTGGGTTGTGCCCATTTGGCCCATGTTTTGGTCATGGCCCAAACATTAGGCTATGACAAAAGCATTCTATTTGACCATCTATTTGCGAGTGATAATTAGAAGATATGTTAAGTTCTGACCCAATAACTTGAAACTTCTTTTCTAGAAAAAGCCTGTAAACCTTGGATCTTTGTCATTGATAGTACTCTTAGGAACACCCCAATATTTTACCCCATGTTTAAAAATCATATGAATCAATTCTTCTGTGAAGCCAAACTTCTGCACTGGAATGAACATTACATACTTAGAGAAACAGTCCACCACTACCAAGATCGTTGTCATATCTCTCACTTTAGAAAGTCCTACAATAAAGTCCAGAGAAATACTTTCCCATGGTTTAGTCGGCACTAGTAGAGGTTCGAGCATTCCCGTCGGTCTTTGTCTATCTACTTTGTTTTGTTGGCAAATAAAGCACATCTTTATATAATCCATCACATCCTATAGCATATAAGGCTAATAGTAATCCTGTTTCAATAGTGCAATAGTCCGCTACTGACTTTGATGTCCTGCCCAAGGAGTGTCTTGACATTCTCGCATTAATTTCTGCCTAAGCTCTCCCGCTCTTATAACAAATATGCATGGTCCTTTCATTAGTAGGAGTCCATTTATCACCCAAAAGTATTTCGACTTTCCACTCTCCACCAATTTTATAATAACCATTACTTGGGGATCTCGATGCTAGTTTCCTCCAAAAGATTACGGATATCTGTGATCACTTTGCTGGCTAACATTGGTGCGACTACCATTAGAGTTAAGAATTTGGCCTTCCTATTGAGGGCATCTACCACATGGTTCACCTTTCTAGCTTTGTGCTTGAAGGAGAAATAAAACTCAGCTAGGAACTCTTACCATCTCGCCTACTTGGTTGTAAGTTTTGACTGTGAAAGGAAGTGACTTACTACTATGTTATCAGTCTTTAACCACGAATTGTGATCCTCGCAAATAGGGTCACCAAGCCCCGTAAATAGTGAATCACTACGAGTAGTTCTTTCTCCTGTGCTATGTGTCACGACTCGATACTCCTCTTGAGCCCATGACAACTGCCGCGGTGTCCCGATCGACACTCATTACCCGAAATGTCAACCGGAACCCCGCAAGGCTTTAATATTAGTTTCTCATTTCCCATGTGAGTAACCATTGCCAAATATCATGTTCTAAAAGATTTTAAGCTATTTCCAACTTAAATGAATAAAAAAATGATTTCTGTCTCATAGGGGCATTTTGGTAATTTTTTTTCAAAAATTTCGAAACCAACTAAAAATGTAGTATGTGAGTATAAAACACATAATTCATAATAAAAAATAAGTTTAAATGTCTAAAACCTTCATTTAAAATGAAATTATGACTATTTGAATATAATAAAAATATTCAATAAAATATTCTATTTTCTTATAAAACAATATTTATAGAGTTACCGGTAAATAATTTTTTTAGCGTAAAAGCTAAATAAATTCATACATACTGTAATACAGATAATCAAAGTATAAAATTTAATTTACAGTGACACATGGGCCCACGAACAACCAAAAGTATCAAAAGCGGTAAATCTACAATTTTTGAGAATGCAAGTCCAACTGTAGCTCTCAACAAAGTGAGCTATCTATCGACTATCCTGAGCCTGAAATGGGTGGAAAAGAGGGTGGTGAGATTATATAATCCCAGTGAGTAAACAAATACCGTCTAAAAAATTTAAAGCTGAGTAAATGGAGACCGATAAAATAAATTAGCATAAAAATGATTCACAGCATTTCGAACTCATTTTAATAAGATAAAATAGATTCATTTCACCCAAATAAACAACGAGGCTATGATTTCCTGAAAAGTTTGGCTCGTGCCAAAATCATTATCATACTCAGTTATCAGGGATACTGTCACGACCCAAATTTCAAGTCATGACCGACGCATGGATCCAATGGACGTAATCCACTAAACCCAAGCAAGCCTATTATTTATCTTACTTATGATTCTATTTATTATCACTAAGTCCTATTTCATGACTTTGAGTCAAAATAGTGATATACATTGCCAACTCGTACTGGCATTACTCTTTTAAAATTTACATTTAAGTTCATATATACATAACAAAATAATACTCAACCTCCAGCGGAGTGACTCGGATGGATATACAGCTACCGAATGCCGAGACACCTACTAGAAGATGTACACAGATCTACAAGGACACCTCGTCCTAATTATCGGCTACCTCGTGATCTGAAAACATGAATTTGAAAATGGTGAGTATAAACCCAGTGAGTGAACAAGGAAGGGAACAAGCAACAATTAGAAAAAATTTAAAATCATGATGCACTTGTTTCAAAACAATGCAATTTAGTTCATTCCTATTTAAAACCCCTCCAAACCCCAGAGTTTTTTCGCTACAGCGAGCATGAATTTCGATGCAGTGAAAACAAAGCAACAAGAGAAACATTTTTCCTCACTCAACAGAAAGCCATCCTGCTAAAATAATAAAATCAACCTAACATTCATGAAAATTCTCAAACTACAATGTCTCAACTTTCATGTACATCACATCCATAAATCATTGTCCATCCATTTGCTATATCACACATATTTACATATGTATATATATATATATATATATATGTATATACCCATCATCATCATCTCACCAACGCATCATCATCATCACCAACTCATCATCATCATCACCAACTCATGCGCACTCCCTACTCGCACATGGCTGGGTCATCATCGGGTTATGCGCACTCCCTACTCGCACATAACCGGGTCATCACCGGGTTATGCGCACTCCCTACTCGCACATAACCGGGTCATCCTCGGCTTATGCGCACTCCCTACTCGCACATAGCCGAGTCAACATAATTACACAACATTATATTCAAGCATATATGTATATCAACATAATGCAGCCACACAGAAATCCATAATAACTACATTTCATAACATAAACCTTTTCTCAAAAGCTTGTTCCCAAGGCATTCATTTTCATAAAAAAAAAAGTTATAAAATCATTCAAACACTTTGTTCAAAGCAGTCATATTCCCAAAACAATTTTAATAGGCAGTCCACTCACAGGTGTCGAAAATCCGGATTTCGGGTGAACTCTGACTAATAGTCCTCAGGCACAATTCCTTTGCCTTTTCCGGATGTCTCACCACCTTGACAAATAACAAAGTCGAGGAATTTACTATATTGTCCCTAAATTGATATAAATTAATTTAAACTACTAATGCTTGATATGTAAATGCAAAAATATGTCCGATTATCGCTTAATCACAGTATCGATTAAATTCGAATCACCCGATTAATCGGCTATTGTGTCCAAATAACCTCCAAATTAATTCATTTCTCCTCTAATACCTTAATTTACCACATACATTTAAATAAAGCCAAATTCAGCATCAAAACCCTCACAATTCCTTATAGAGAAATTTGGTCATTTGGTGCACTAGCATCAAATTTTTTTCTACATAACCGTTTCACCTTAATTCATCATTTTCCATGCCATTTTCCTTGAAATAAAAACAATCCCCCATTGATATTCAGCCCTCATGGTTCGGCCAACAAGGAACCCTAGAGAAATTGAATATTTCTTTTGTGTTTTTGTTCATAACCATGCTTAACTATCCCTAAACACTAACATAGTCTAAAATCAAATTATTCCAATAACAATTCCTCTTCCATACCCATTTTTCAGAATTGAATTCATCATGATAACTCAATATTCAACCATGAAAATCAAGAACAAAAGCATGGGTAAGCTAGGTATCAAGGAGAATTAAAGAAATTTTAACTTACCTAGCTTGTTTCCTTGATTTCTTCACTTTTTCTTTGAATTTCCACCTAGGTTTTCTTGTTTTTCCTTTTGTCCTTCCTTTTTTCTTGTTGCTGGACGTCTAGGCCGAATATGGTGAGGGAATTGGGGATTTAATGGGCTGATTTCTATAGAAAATAATAAAATAATCAAGCATGCCATGTGTCACATGCTTATTGGCCCAAATTTTTAACTTTTTGACTTTTTCTTCTTAATTTTCCACCACAAATATTCTGGTATTTATCCAATCCTACCACAATTAAAATCCCTTGGTCTTGACAAGTGCTGGGGTGAAAATTTTACTGATTTGCCCCCGAGACGAAAAAATTACGATTTTACCCCTATACTCCGAAATGTACCGGAATCTCATTGTTTCTACTTTTCAACCTAAAATAACACTAATATTGATCAATATTAACCAAATGGGGTAAAAATTACTTAAAAAAAATTTTCGTTTAGTCCTCTAGTGGTAAAATTACCATTTCGCCCTTGTGCTCCATAAATACCGGGAATCAAAATTTTTCACTGCTAAACATCATTTTATACTCCAATAATCATAATTATATTTCATATAATTATTCTTGGTCAAATGTGATCAAATCTTGGCTAAAAATCTCCATTTTATCATCAAATGGTAAAATGACCGTTTTGTCCCTAATTGGTCAATTTTCTGATGGACTCCAAACTGGACCTTGAACTCCAAATCACTATTCTAAGCCATTCTGTTGGTTTTAAAATTTTCAAATTCCTCTTAGAATTTCTATTTGAACTAGTTTAAGGTTCGATTTAACTTAGTTGTACCACTCGATACAATATCGTCTTTTAATCGAGCTTGACAGGGTCTCACATTCTCCCCCACTAATAAAAATTCGGTCCCCGAATTTAAATTCAATGTAGAGTGGCTTACCTTTACATATCGAAGAGGTGTGGATGCTTTGTCCGCATCTCATCCTCAGCTTCCCACGTTACCTCCTCGCTAGTGTGATTCCGCCACAACACTTTCACTAAGGCTACATCCTTTGAACGGAGCTTTTTAACTTGCCTATCAAGGATAGCTACCGGTTGTTCCTCATAGCTTAGATCATCTTGCAACTGAATAGTTTCATACCGTATTACATGTGATGGATCTGGGTTGTACTTCCTAAGCATGGACACATGAAACACGGGATGAATATTAGAAAGGTCTGGCGGTAATGCCAAACGATAAGCCACAGCTCCAACCTTTTCTAAGATCTCGAATGGCCCTATATAACGAGGACTTAACTTCCCTTTCTTGCCAAACCTCATTACCCTTTAGTTGGCGAAACTTTCAAAAATACATGATCTCCTACTTGGAACTCCAAGTCTCTCCGTCGGTTATCAGCATATGATTTCTGTCTACTTTGTGCTGTTAACATCGTCTGACGGATCATGTGTGTTTTCTCGGTTGCATCCTGTACCAATTCAGGCCCCAAAAGTTTCCTTTCTCCCACCTCTAGCCATCCAATGGGTGACCTACATCTTCGTCCATATAAGGCCTCAAATGGTGCCATTTGGATGCTAGTTTGGAAACTGTTGTTGTAGGCAAATTCCACTAAGGGTAGATATTGTTCCCACCTGACACCAAGGTCTATCACACAAGCCCTCAACATATCTTCCAATGTCTGTATGGTCCGTTCAGATTGTCCATCAGTCTGAGGGTGGAAAGCTGTGCTGAAATCCAACTTAGTGCCCAATGCTTCTTGCAACTTTCCCCAAAACCTACCAGTAAACTGAGCTCCTCTGTCAAATACTATAGAAATGGGAATACCATGTTGTCGCACTATCTCATCCACATAAACTCGAGCATATTGGGCAGCCCCATAAGTAGTCTTAACCGGAAGAAAATGAGCTGACTTTGTTAACCGGTCCACTACTATCCAAATTGAATCATATCCCCCACTGGTTCGAGGCAAACCCGTTACAAAGTCCATAGCAATATGTTCCCACTTCCACTCGGGTACTGGTAATGGCTGTAGTAGCCCTGCAGGCTTTTGATGCTCGGCCTTAACTTGCTGACAAACCAGGCACTTGGAGACAAACTCAGCTACATCTCTCTTAAGTTCTTCCCACCAATACACCTCTTTCAAATCTTGATACATTTTTGTAGCCCCTGGATGTACCACATAAGCTGCCATGTGAGCTTCCTCCAATATTTCTCTCCTCAACCCGTCACCATCAGGCACATAAAGTCTGGTTCCATACCTCAACACTCCATCTGTGCCTTTAGTAAACATTTTTCCTTTCCTACCCCGAGGATCCTCTAAGGCCTTAATCACAAACTCATCTTTACTTTGTGCTTCTTTAATCCTGTCCATTAAAATAGGCCTCACTCTAAAGTGTGCTAGCAAAGCATTTGTCTCCGCAACTTCCAAACGCACACCCATGTCTCCCAAGCTATGGATCTCTCTAACCAAAGATCTCCTACAAATGGAAATATGTGCCAAGCTTCCCATTGATTTTTGACCCAAGGCATCCGCCACTACACTGGCCTTACCGGGATGATAAAGAATAGTACAATCATAATCCTTTAGCAACTCCATCCATCTACGTTGCCGTAAGTTAAGATCCCTCTGCTGAAATATATACTTCAGACTTTTGTGGTCCGTGTATATCTCGCAAGTCTCACCATACAAGTAATGTCTCCAAATCTTTAAGGCAAACACGATTGCTGCCATTTCCAAATCGTGTATGGGGTAATTCTGCTCATGCCTTTTAAGTTGCCTAGATGCATACGCAATCACCTTCCCATGTTGCATCAATACACATCCTAAACCAACCCCCGATGCATCACAAAACACCGTGTAACCCCCTGTGCCTTACGACAGGCTTAACACTGGAGCTGTGGTGAGACATGCCTTAAGCTTCTCAAAACTATTCTCACAAGCATCAGACCACTCAAATTTTGTATCTTTACGTGTCAGCTTAGTCAAAGGGGCAACTATTTTGGAGAAGTCCTTCACAAAGCGACGATAATAGCCAGCTAAACCCACAAAGCTTCTAATCTCCGTAACTGATGTTGGCCTTGGCCATTTTTCCACTACTTCAATTTTCTTTGTATCAACTTGTATCCCCTCCTTAGATACCACATGCCCCAAGAATGCAACACTTTCGAGCCAAACTCACACTTGGAGAACTTAGCATACAATCGATGTTCTCTCAAAATTTGGAGCACTATCTTAAGATGCTGCTCATGCTCCTATCGACTCTTTGAATATATCAAAATATCATCAATAAACACCACTACAAACTTATCCAAATAAGGTTTGAACACTCGGTTCATCAAATCCATAAAGGCTACAGGAGCATTCGTGAGCCCAAATGACATCACTAAGAACTCATAGTGCCCATATCTTGTTCGAAATGCGGTCTTGGGTATATCTTCGTTCCGGATTCTCAACTGATGGTACCCAGATCGCAGATCTATCTTAGAAAAACATTGTGCTCCTTGTAGTTGATCAAATAAATCATCTATCCTTGGGAGAGGATATTTATTCTTCACCGTCACTTTATTAAGCTGTCAATAATCAATGCACAGCCTAAGTGACCCATCTTTCTTCTTCACAAATAACACTGGTGCTCCCCATGGGGATACACTAGGTCGTATGAAACCTTTATCCAACAAATCCTCCAACTGATCCTTAAGCTCTTTAAGCTCTGCAGGTGCCATTCTATATGGGGGTATGGATATAGGTCTAGTGTCGGGAATCAAATCTATGCAAAACTCAACCTCCCGTTCAGGAGGCAAACCTGGTAGCTCATCAGGAAATACATCCATGAACTCCTTCACCACCGACACTTGAGTTACATCTCCAATCTTTACCTGACTATCCTTTACAACAGCCAAGTAACCTATACAACCCTGTCGTAATAATCTTCTGGCAGATATGACCGATATCAAATTGGTTGGAGCATTACTCCTATCCCCCTGAATACTAAATGATGGTTCACCGGGGAAATCAAATCTAACCAATTTATGATAGCAGTCCACACTAGCATGACAGGGTGATAACCAATTCATCCCCAAGATTACATCAAAGTCTAAGGTGTCTAGCACCACTAGATTCACCGAAGTGTCTTTGTCCTTGACTCGCACTACACAGGACTCATATTCCCACTCGGCCACAAATATCTCCTTTAAAGGAGTAGACACCACTAATTGTTCCTCTCTCCTAACACGACCTCTACCCAACCGAGATGCAAAACATGGAGAGATAAAAGAATGGGTAGCACCAGGATCAAATAGTACTCGAGCATTCATATTACAAACGGAGAGAATACTTGAGACCACGGCATTGGATGTTTGAGCCTCCTGCTGTGTTAAAGCAAACACCCTCGCTTGGCCTCTACCAATAGAACTTTGATGTCCGGACCCAGATGGTCTGCCTTGAGAGGAAGTACCCGCACCTCTACCTCTCGATCCACTAACCTCCTGGCCAGATGAGACAGCAACTGACGGAGCAGATGAAGCTGGCTGGGTGGAACCACGAGCAGAATCTGGTGATTGATGTGCCATCGGACAATCCCTCCTAATATGCCCAGGTTGACCGCACCCGTAACAAGTTTTTGTAGTAAGGAAGCACCGTCCACTATGTCGTCTCCCACAAGTATCACAAGAGCGAATGACTTGACTACTCTGTCTAGAATCTTGCTGCCTCCTAGAACTGAAGGTTCTCTGTCCCACCCTAATATTAGCACCAGGTGCGTCACTCCCCTGCTGAGGGAACCGTGAGTCCCTCTGTGGACCCTGACGGCTAGAAGATGAACCACCACTGCTGAAATCTCTACGGCCTTGATAACCCTCTATCTTACCCCTTTTTGCTCTATCTCTCGCAGCCCTACTCTCACTAGTCCTCATCTCGATGCGTTGAGCACGATCCACTGCTGCAGAATAGGTAGTGAAATCTTGGGATGCCACAGCCCTAAATAATGGCTCCACTAACCCATCCACAAACCTCTGAATCTTCATCTCCTCAGTAGAAACGAGATAGGGCGCATAACAAGCTAGCTGCGTGAACTTGATGTCATACTCAGACACCGTCAGCTTGAAGTCTGTACCAAAGTCTCAAACTCTCTAGCTCTGGCATTACGCACACTGAGTGGTAAGAATCGATCTAAGAAGGCTACACTGAACTCACTCCAGGCCAACGGTGTTGCATTAGTCGGTCTGCCTCTACATAAAGAGCTATACCATTCCTGCGCCACATCCTCTAATTGGAAGGTGACTAGCTAAACTGACCGAACACTAGAACATCCCAAGGCTTTACAAATTTTCTCCATCTTATCCAAGAAAACCTGGGGTTTCTCCGATGCATCAGACCCTGAAAATGTTGGAGGCTTAAGCTTGAGAAGTCAGGAAGAGAAATATCTAGATGTCCCCTATCCTCCTCATGATGTTGGTGATCGGCCTGTCCTTGGGAGCTATGGGATTCTTGTACTGTAGGTCTCCCCTCTACTACCCTTTGTATATCTTCCATGCGGGTCACCATCATCTCTACAACCCGGTTAACTCCCTGTAGGCCTGCCGCCAAATCCTCAATAGTAATACCCCTAGCTGGGTGTCTATCTACATCACCTGAGGACTGTCCCTCTTCTTGCCTACTCACAGGCGTATCCAACCCCACCGACCTAGTGACCCTACCACGTCTACCTCGGCCTCTCTGGGTGGATGCCCGTGGTCTATCTGCCATCTCAATGGGAGCATCTTGCTCCCCTGCCCGTCTTGAGGCGGCTCGTGTCTTAGGCGGCATTCTTACCTAGACAAAAGCAAACGCCTGTTATTAAACACATATTATAATCATACTTAAAGAATAAGGTGGTTTCTAAGATAGGGAATCTATGCGGTCATTTGGTTGTAAAATGTGCCGCGGTTCACACTTTACAACTGAAGTTTCCACATAAAGACCCGACTCTCCGCTAGACTAACAAAAAGGAAGTTCTAAGACCTCGACAAACCTAGGGCTCTGATACCAATACTGTCACGACCCAAATTTCGAGTCATCACCGACGCATGGATCTAATGGACGTAATCCACTAAACCCAAGCAAGCCTATTATTTATCTTACTTATGATTCTATTTATTATCACTAAGTCCTATTTCATGACTTTGAGTCTAAATAGTGATATACATTGCCAACTCGTACTGGCATTACTCTTTTAAAATTTACATTTAAGTTCATCTATACATAACAAAATAATACTCAACCTCCAGCGGAGTGACTCGGATGGATATACAGCTACCGAATGTCGAGACACCTACCAGAAGATGTACACGGATCTACAAGGACACCTCGTCCTAATTATCGGCTACCTCGTGATTTGAAAACATGAATTTGAAAATGGTGAGTATAAACCCAGTGAGTGAACAAGGAAGGGAACAAGCAACAATTAGAAAAAATTTAAAATCATGATGCACTTGTTTCAAAACAATGCAATTTAGTTCATTCCTATTTAAAACCCCTCCAAACCCCAGAGTTTTTTCGCTACAGCGAGCATGAATTTCGATGCAGTGAAAACAAAGCAACAAGAGAAACATTTTTCCTCACTCAACAGAAAGCCATCCTGCTAAACTAATAAAATCAACCTAACATTCATGAAAATTCTCAAACTACAATGTCTCAACTTTCATGTACATCACATCCATAAATCATTGTCCATCCATTTGCTATATCACACATATTTACATATGTATATATATATATATATATATATATATATACATATATATGTATATACCCATCATCATCATGTCACCAACGCATCATCATCATCACCAACTCATCATCATCATCACCAACTCATGCGCACTCCCTACTCGCACATAACCGGGTCATCACCGGGTTATGCGCACTCCCTACTCGCATATAACCGGGTCATCCTCGGCTTATGCGCACTCCCTACTCGCACATAACCGAGTCAACATAATTACACAACATTATATTCAAGCATATATGTATATCAACATAATGCAGCCACACAGAAATCCATAATAACTACATTTCATAACATAAACCTTTTCTCAAAAGCTTGTTCCCAAGGCATTCATTTTCATAAAAAAAAAAGTTATAAAATCATTCAAACACTTTGTTCAAAGTAGTCATATTCCCAAAACAATTTTAATAGGCAGTCCACTCACAGGTGTTGAAAATCCAGATTTCGGGTGAACTCTGACTAATAGTCCTCAGGCACAATTCCTTTGCCTTTTCTGGATGTCTCACCACCTTGACAAATAACAAAGTCGAGGAATTTACTATATTGTCCCTAAATTGATATAAATTAATTTAAACTACTAATGCTTGATATGTAAATGCAAAAATATGTCCGATTATCGCTTAATCACAGTATCGATTAAATTCGATCGATCACCCGATTAATCGGCTATTGTGTCCAAATAACCTCCAAATTAATTCATTTCTCCTCTAATACCTTAATTTACCACATACATTTAAATAAAGCCAAATTCAGCATTAGAACCCTCACAATTCCTTATAGAGAAATTTGGTCATTTGGTGCACTAGCATCAAATTTTTTTCTACATAACCGTTTCACCTTAATTCATCATTTTCCATGCCATTTTCCTTGAAATAAAAACAATCCCCCATTGATATTTAGCCCTCATGGTTCGGCCAACAAGGAACCCTAGAGAAATTGAATATTTCTTTTATGTTTTTGTTCATAACCATGCTTAACTATCCCTAAACACTAACATAGTCTAAAATCAAATTATTCCAACAACAATTCCTCTTCCATACCCATTTTTCAGAATTGAATTCATCATGATAACTCAATATTCAACCATGGAAATCAAGAACAAAAGCATGGGTAAGCTAGGTATCAAGGAGAATTAAAGAAATTTTAACTTACCTAGCTTGTTTCCTTGATTTCTTCACTTTTCTTTGAATTTCCACCTAGGTTTTCTTGTTTTTCCTTTTGTTCTTCCTTTTTTCTTGTTGCTGGATGTCTAGGCCGAATATGGTGAGGGAATTGGGGATTTAATGGGCTGATTTCTATAGAAAATAATAAAATAATCAAGCATGCCATGTGTCACATGCTTATTGGCCCAAATTTTTAACTTTTTGACTTTTTCTTCTTAATTTTCCACCACAAATATTCTGGTATTTATCCAATCCTACCACAATTAAAATCCCTTGGTCTTGACAAGTGCTGGGGTGAAAATTTTACTGATTTGCCCCCGAGACGAAAAAATTACGATTTTACCCCTATACTCCGAAATGTACCGGAATCTCATTGTTTCTACTTTTCAACCTAAAATAACACTAATATTGATCAATATTAACCAAATGGGGTAAAAATTACTTAAAAAAAATTTTCGTTTAGTCCTCTAGTGGTAAAATTACCATTTCGCCCTTGTGCTCCATAAATACCGGGAATCAAAATTTTTCACTGCTAAACATCATTTTATACTCCAATAATCATAATTATATTTCATATAATTATTCTTGGTCAAATGTGATCAAATCTTGGCTAAAAATCTCCATTTTATCATCAAATGGTAAAATGACCGTTTTGTCCCTAATTGGTCAATTTTCTGATGGACTCCAAACTGGACCTTGAACTCCAAATCACTATTCTAAGCCATTCTGTTGGTTTTAAAATTTTCAAATTCCTCTTAGAATTTCTATTTGAACTAGTTTAAGGTTCGATTTAACTTAGTTGTACCACTCGATACAATATCGTCTTTTAATCGAGCTTGACAGGGTCTCACATTCTCCCCCACTAATAAAAATTCGGTCCCCGAATTTAAATTCAATGTAGAGTGGCTTACCTTTACATATCGAAGAGGTGTGGATGCTTTGTCCGCATCTCATCCTCAGCTTCCCACGTTACCTCCTCGCTAGTGTGATTCCGCCACAACACTTTCACTAAGGCTACATCCTTTGAACGGAGCTTTTTAACTTGCCTATCAAGGATAGCTACCGGTTGTTCCTCATAGCTTAGATCATCTTGCAACTGAATAGTTTCATACCGTATTACATGTGATGGATCTGGGTTGTACTTCCTAAGCATGGACACATGAAACACGGGATGAATATTAGAAAGGTCTGGCGGTAATGCCAAACGATAAGCCACAGCTCCAACCTTTTCTAAGATCTCGAATGGCCCTATATAACGAGGACTTAACTTCCCTTTCTTGCCAAACCTCATTACCCTTTAGTTGGCGAAACTTTCAAAAATACATGATCTCCTACTTGGAACTCCAAGTCTCTCCGTCGGTTATCAGCATATGATTTCTGTCTACTTTGTGCTGTTAACATCGTCTGACGGATCATGTGTGTTTTCTCGGTTGCATCCTGTACCAATTCAGGCCCCAAAAGTTTCCTTTCTCCCACCTCTAGCCATCCAATGGGTGACCTACATCTTCGTCCATATAAGGCCTCAAATGGTGCCATTTGGATGCTAGTTTGGAAACTGTTGTTGTAGGCAAATTCCACTAAGGGTAGATATTGTTCCCACCTGACACCAAGGTCTATCACACAAGCCCTCAACATATCTTCCAATGTCTGTATGGTCCGTTCAGATTGTCCATCAGTCTGAGGGTGGAAAGCTGTGCTGAAATCCAACTTAGTGCCCAATGCTTCTTGCAACTTTCCCCAAAACCTACCAGTAAACTGAGCTCCTCTGTCAAATACTATAGAAATGGGAATACCATGTTGTCGCACTATCTCATCCACATAAACTCGAGCATATTGGGCAGCCCCATAAGTAGTCTTAACCGGAAGAAAATGAGCTGACTTTGTTAACCGGTCCACTACTATCCAAATTGAATCATATCCCCCACTGGTTCGAGGCAAACCCGTTACAAAGTCCATAGCAATATGTTCCCACTTCCACTCGGGTACTGGTAATGGCTGTAGTAGCCCTGCAGGCTTTTGATGCTCGGCCTTAACTTGCTGACAAACCAGGCACTTGGAGACAAACTCAGCTACATCTCTCTTAAGTTCTTCCCACCAATACACCTCTTTCAAATCTTGATACATTTTTGTAGCCCCTGGATGTACCACATAAGCTGCCATGTGAGCTTCCTCCAATATTTCTCTCCTCAACCCGTCACCATCAGGCACATAAAGTCTGGTTCCATACCTCAACACTCCATCTGTGCCTTTAGTAAACATTTTTCCTTTCCTACCCCGAGGATCCTCTAAGGCCTTAATCACAAACTCATCTTTACTTTGTGCTTCTTTAATCCTGTCCATTAAAATAGGCCTCACTCTAAAGTGTGCTAGCAAAGCATTTGTCTCCGCAACTTCCAAACGCACACCCATGTCTCCCAAGCTATGGATCTCTCTAACCAAAGATCTCCTACAAATGGAAATATGTGCCAAGCTTCCCATTGATTTTTGACCCAAGGCATCCGCCACTACACTGGCCTTACCGGGATGATAAAGAATAGTACAATCATAATCCTTTAGCAACTCCATCCATCTACGTTGCCGTAAGTTAAGATCCCTCTGCTGAAATATATACTTCAGACTTTTGTGGTCCGTGTATATCTCGCAAGTCTCACCATACAAGTAATGTCTCCAAATCTTTAAGGCAAACACGATTGCTGCCATTTCCAAATCGTGTATGGGGTAATTCTGCTCATGCCTTTTAAGTTGCCTAGATGCATACGCAATCACCTTCCCATGTTGCATCAATACACATCCTAAACCAACCCCCGATGCATCACAAAACACCGTGTAACCCCCTGTGCCTTACGACAGGCTTAACACTGGAGCTGTGGTGAGACATGCCTTAAGCTTCTCAAAACTATTCTCACAAGCATCAGACCACTCAAATTTTGTATCTTTACGTGTCAGCTTAGTCAAAGGGGCAACTATTTTGGAGAAGTCCTTCACAAAGCGACGATAATAGCCAGCTAAACCCACAAAGCTTCTAATCTCCGTAACTGATGTTGGCCTTGGCCATTTTTCCACTACTTCAATTTTCTTTGTATCAACTTGTATCCCCTCCTTAGATACCACATGCCCCAAGAATGCAACACTTTCGAGCCAAACTCACACTTGGAGAACTTAGCATACAATCGATGTTCTCTCAAAATTTGGAGCACTATCTTAAGATGCTGCTCATGCTCCTATCGACTCTTTGAATATATCAAAATATCATCAATAAACACCACTACAAACTTATCCAAATAAGGTTTGAACACTCGGTTCATCAAATCCATAAAGGCTACAGGAGCATTCGTGAGCCCAAATGACATCACTAAGAACTCATAGTGCCCATATCTTGTTCGAAATGCGGTCTTGGGTATATCTTCGTTCCGGATTCTCAACTGATGGTACCCAGATCGCAGATCTATCTTAGAAAAACATTGTGCTCCTTGTAGTTGATCAAATAAATCATCTATCCTTGGGAGAGGATATTTATTCTTCACCGTCACTTTATTAAGCTGTCAATAATCAATGCACAGCCTAAGTGACCCATCTTTCTTCTTCACAAATAACACTGGTGCTCCCCATGGGGATACACTAGGTCGTATGAAACCTTTATCCAACAAATCCTCCAACTGATCCTTAAGCTCTTTAAGCTCTGCAGGTGCCATTCTATATGGGGGTATGGATATAGGTCTAGTGTCGGGAATCAAATCTATGCAAAACTCAACCTCCCGTTCAGGAGGCAAACCTGGTAGCTCATCAGGAAATACATCCATGAACTCCTTCACCACCGACACTTGAGTTACATCTCCAATCTTTGCCTGACTATCCTTTACAACAGCCAAGTAACCTATACAACCCTGTCGTAATAATCTTCTGGCAGATATGACCGATATCAAATTGGTTGGAGCATTACTCCTATCCCCCTGAATACTAAATGATGGTTCACCGGGGAAATCAAATCTAACCAATTTATGATAGCAGTCCACACTAGCATGACAGGGTGATAACCAATTCATCCCCAAGATTACATCAAAGTCTAAGGTGTCTAGCACCACTAGATTCACCGAAGTGTCTTTGTCCTTGACTCGCACTACACAGGACTCATATTCCCACTCGGCCACAAATATCTCCTTTAAAGGAGTAGACACCACTAATTGTTCCTCTCTCCTAACACGACCTCTACCCAACCGAGATGCAAAACATGGAGAGATAAAAGAATGGGTAGCACCAGGATCAAATAGTACTCGAGCATTCATATTACAAACGGAGAGAATACTTGAGACCACGGCATTGGATGTTTGAGCCTCCTGCTGTGTTAAAGCAAACACCCTCGCTTGGCCTCTACCAATAGAACTTTGATGTCCGGACCCAGATGGTCTGCCTTGAGAGGAAGTACCCGCACCTCTACCTCTCGATCCACTAACCTCCTGGCCAGATGAGACAGCAACTGACGGAGCAGATGAAGCTGGCTGGGTGGAACCACGAGCAGAATCTGGTGATTGATGTGCCATCGGACAATCCCTCCTAATATGCCCAGGTTGACCGCACCCGTAACAAGTTTTTGTAGTAAGGAAGCACCGTCCACTATGTCGTCTCCCACAAGTATCACAAGAGCGAATGACTTGACTACTCTGTCTAGAATCTTGCTGCCTCCTAGAACTGAAGGTTCTCTGTCCCACCCTAATATTAGCACCAGGTGCGTCACTCCCCTGCTGAGGGAACCGTGAGTCCCTCTGTGGACCCTGACGGCTAGAAGATGAACCACCACTGCTGAAATCTCTACGGCCTTGATAACCCTCTATCTTACCCCTTTTTGCTCTATCTCTCGCAGCCCTACTCTCACTAGTCCTCATCTCGATGCGTTGAGCACGATCCACTGCTGCAGAATAGGTAGTGAAATCTTGGGATGCCACAGCCCTAAATAATGGCTCCACTAACCCATCCACAAACCTCTGAATCTTCATCTCCTCAGTAGAAACGAGATAGGGCGCATAACAAGCTAGCTGCGTGAACTTGATGTCATACTCAGACACCGTCAGCTTGAAGTCTGTACCAAAGTCTCAAACTCTCTAGCTCTGGCATTACGCACACTGAGTGGTAAGAATCGATCTAAGAAGGCTACACTGAACTCACTCCAGGCCAACGGTGTTGCATTAGTCGGTCTGCCTCTACATAAAGAGCTATACCATTCCTGCGCCACATCCTCTAATTGGAAGGTGACTAGCTAAACTGACCGAACACTAGAACATCCCAAGGCTTTACAAATTTTCTCCATCTTATCCAAGAAAACCTGGGGTTTCTCCGATGCATCAGACCCTGAAAATGTTGGAGGCTTAAGCTTGAGAAGTCAGGAAGAGAAATATCTAGATGTCCCCTATCCTCCTCATGATGTTGGTGATCGGCCTGTCCTTGGGAGCTATGGGATTCTTGTACTGTAGGTCTCCCCTCTACTACCCTTTGTATATCTTCCATGCGGGTCACCATCATCTCTACAACCCGGTTAACTCCCTGTAGGCCTGCCGCCAAATCCTCAATAGTAATACCCCTAGCTGGGTGTCTATCTACATCACCTGAGGACTGTCCCTCTTCTTGCCTACTCACAGGCGTATCCAACCCCACCGACCTAGTGACCCTGCCACGTCTACCTCGGCCTCTCTGGGTGGATGCCCGTGGTCTATCTGCCATCTCAATGGGAGCATCTTGCTCCCCTGCCCGTCTTGAGGCGGCTCGTGTCTTAGGCGGCATTCTTACCTAGACAAAAGCAAACGCCTGTTATTAAACACATATTATAATCATACTTAAAGAATAAGGTGGTTTCTAAGATAGGGAATCTATGCGGTCATTTGGTTGTAAAATGTGTCGCGGTTCACACTTTACAACTGAAGTTTCCACATAAAGACCCGACTCTCCGCTAGACTAACAAAAAGGAAGTTCTAAGACCTCGACAAACCTAGGGCTCTGATACCAATACTGTCACGACCCAAATTTCGAGTCATCACCGACGCATGGATCTAATGGACGTAATCCACTAAACCCAAGCAAGCCTATTATTTATCTTACTTATGATTCTATTTATTATCACTAAGTCCTATTTCATGACTTTGAGTCAAAATAGTGATATACATTGCCAACTCGTACTGGCATTACTCTTTTAAAATTTACATTTAAGTTCATCTATACATAACAAAATAATACTCAACCTCCAGCGGAGTGACTCGGATGGATATACAGCTACCGAATGTCGAGACACCTACCAGAAGATGTACACGGATCTACAAGGACACCTCGTCCTAATTATCGGCTACCTCGTGATTTGAAAACATGAATTTGAAAATGGTGAGTATAAACCCAGTGAGTGAACAAGGAAGGGAACAAGCAACAATTAGAAAAAATTTAAAATCATGATGCACTTGTTTCAAAACAATGCAATTTAGTTCATTCCTATTTAAAACCCCTCCAAACCCCAGAGTTTTTTCGCTACAGCGAGCATGAATTTCGATGCAGTGAAAACAAAGCAACAAGAGAAACATTTTTCCTCACTCAACAGAAAGCCATCCTGCTAAACTAATAAAATCAACCTAACATTCATGAAAATTCTCAAACTACAATGTCTCAACTTTCATGTACATCACATCCATAAATCATTGTCCATCCATTTGCTATATCACACATATTTACATATGTATATATATATATATATATATATATATATATGTATATACCCATCATCATCATCTCACCAACGCATCATCATCATCACCAACTCATCATCATCATCACCAACTCATGCGCACTCCCTACTCGCACATAACCGGGTCATCACCGGGTTATGCGCACTCCCTACTCGCATATAACCGGGTCATCCTCGGCTTATGCGCACTCCCTACTCGCACATAACCGAGTCAACATAATTACACAACATTATATTCAAGCATATATGTATATCAACATAATGCAGCCACACAGAAATCCATAATAACTACATTTCATAACATAAACCTTTTCTCAAAAGCTTGTTCCCAAGGCATTCATTTTCATAAAAAAAAAAGTTATAAAATCATTCAAACACTTTGTTCAAAGTAGTCATATTCCCAAAACAATTTTAATAGGCAGTCCACTCACAGGTGTTGAAAATCCAGATTTCGGGTGAACTCTGACTAATAGTCCTCAAGCACAATTCCTTTGCCTTTTCTGGATGTCTCACCACCTTGACAAATAACAAAGTCGAGGAATTTACTATATTGTCCCTAAATTGATATAAATTAATTTAAACTACTAATGCTTGATATGTAAATGCAAAAATATGTCTGATTATCGCTTAATCACAGTATCGATTAAATTCGATCGATCACCCGATTAATCGGCTATTGTGTCCAAATAACCTCCAAATTAATTCATTTCTCCTCTAATACCTTAATTTACCACATACATTTAAATAAAGCCAAATTCAGCATTAGAACCCTCACAATTCCTTATAGAGAAATTTGGTCATTTGGTGCACTAGCATCAAATTTTTTTCTACATAACCGTTTCACCTTAATTCATCATTTTCCATGCCATTTTCCTTGAAATAAAAACAATCCCCCATTGATATTTAGCCCTCATGGTTCAGCCAACAAGGAACCCTAGAGAAATTGAATATTTCTTTTATGTTTTTGTTCATAACCATGCTTAACTATCCCTAAACACTAACATAGTCTAAAATCAAATTATTCCAACAACAATTCCTCTTCCATACCCATTTTTCAGAATTGAATTCATCATGATAATTCAATATTCAACCATGGAAATCAAGAACAAAAGCATGGGTAAGCTAGGTATCAAGGAGAATTAAAGAAATTTTAACTTACCTAGCTTGTTTCCTTGATTTCTTCACTTTTCTTTGAATTTCCACCTAGGTTTTCTTGTTTTTCCTTTTGTTCTTCCTTTTTTCTTGTTGCTGGATGTCTAGGCCGAATATGGTGAGGGAATTGGGGATTTAATGGGCTGATTTCTATAGAAAATAATAAAATAATCAAGCATGCCATGTGTCACATTCTTATTGGCCCAAATTTTTAACTTTTTGACTTTTTCTTCTTAATTTTCCACCACAAATATTCTGGTATTTATCCAATCCTACCACAATTAAAATCCCTTGGTCTTGACAAGTGCTGGGGTGAAAATTTTACTGATTTGCCCCCGAGACGAAAAAATTACGATTTTACCCCTATACTCCGAAATGTACCGGAATCTCATTGTTTCTACTTTTCAACCTAAAATAACACTAATATTGATCAATATTAACCAAATGGGGTAAAAATTACTTAAAAAAAATTTTCGTTTAGTCCTCTAGTGGTAAAATTACCATTTCGCCCTTGTGCTCCATAAATACCGGGAATCAAAATTTTTCACTGCTAAACATCATTTTATACTCCAATAATCATAATTATATTTCATATAATTATTCTTGGTCAAATGTGATCAAATCTTGGCTAAAAATCTCCATTTTATCATCAAATGGTAAAATGACCGTTTTGTCCCTAATTGGTCAATTTTCTGATGGACTCCAAACTGGACCTTGAACTCCAAATCACTATTCTAAGCCATTCTGTTGGTTTTAAAATTTTCAAATTCCTCTTAGAATTTCTATTTGAACTAGTTTAAGGTTCGATTTAACTTAGTTGTACCACTCGATACAATATCGTCTTTTAATCGAGCTTGACAGGGTCTCACATTCTCCCCCACTAATAAAAATTCGGTCCCCGAATTTAAATTCAATGTAGAGTGGCTTACCTTTACATATCGAAGAGGTGTGGATGCTTTGTCCGCATCTCATCCTCAGCTTCCCACGTTACCTCCTCGCTAGTGTGATTCCGCCACAACACTTTCACTAAGGCTACATCCTTTGAACGGAGCTTTTTAACTTGCCTATCAAGGATAGCTACCGGTTGTTCCTCATAGCTTAGATCATCTTGCAACTGAATAGTTTCATACCGTATTGCATGTGATGGATCTGGGTTGTACTTCCTAAGCATGGACACATGAAACACGGGATGAATATTAGAAAGGTCTGGCGGTAATGCCAAACGATAAGCCACAGCTCCAACCTTTTCTAAGATCTCGAATGGCCCTATATAACGAGGACTTAACTTCCCTTTCTTGCCAAACCTCATTACCCTTTAGTTGGCGAAACTTTCAAAAATACATGATCTCCTACTTGGAACTCCAAGTCTCTCCGTCGGTTATCAGCATATGATTTCTGTCTACTTTGTGCTGTTAACATCGTCTGACGGATCATGTGTGTTTTCTCGGTTGCATCCTGTACCAATTCAGGCCCCAAAAGTTTCCTTTCTCCCACCTCTAGCCATCCAATGGGTGACCTACATCTTCGTCCATATAAGGCCTCAAATGGTGCCATTTGGATGCTAGTTTGGAAACTGTTGTTGTAGGCAAATTCCACTAAGGGTAGATATTGTTCCCACCTGACACCAAGGTCTATCACACAAGCCCTCAACATATCTTCCAATGTCTGTATGGTCCGTTCAGATTGTCCATCAGTCTGAGGGTGGAAAGCTGTGCTGAAATCCAACTTAGTGCCCAATGCTTCTTGCAACTTTCCCCAAAACCTACCAGTAAACTGAGCTCCTCTGTCAAATACTATAGAAATGGGAATACCATGTTGTCGCACTATCTCATCCACATAAACTCGAGCATATTGGGCAGCCCCATAAGTAGTCTTAACCGGAAGAAAATGAGCTGACTTTGTTAACCGGTCCACTACTATCCAAATTGAATCATATCCCCCACTGGTTCGAGGCAAACCCGTTACAAAGTCCATAGCAATATGTTCCCACTTCCACTCGGGTACTGGTAATGGCTGTAGTAGCCCTGCAGGCTTTTGATGCTCGGCCTTAACTTGCTGACAAACCAGGCACTTGGAGACAAACTCAGCTACATCTCTCTTAAGTTCTTCCCACCAATACACCTCTTTCAAATCTTGATACATTTTTGTAGCCCCTGGATGTACCACATAAGCTGCCATGTGAGCTTCCTCCAATATTTCTCTCCTCAACCCGTCACCATCAGGCACATAAAGTCTGGTTCCATACCTCAACACTCCATCTGTGCCTTTAGTAAACATTTTTCCTTTCCTACCCCGAGGATCCTCTAAGGCCTTAATCACAAACTCATCTTTACTTTGTGCTTCTTTAATCCTGTCCATTAAAATAGGCCTCACTCTAAAGTGTGCTAGCAAAGCATTTGTCTCCGCAACTTCCAAACGCACACCCATGTCTCCCAAGCTATGGATCTCTCTAACCAAAGATCTCCTACAAATGGAAATATGTGCCAAGCTTCCCATTGATTTTTGACCCAAGGCATCCGCCACTACACTGGCCTTACCGGGATGATAAATAATAGTACAATCATAATCCTTTAGCAACTCCATCCATCTACGTTGCCGTAAGTTAAGATCCCTCTGCTGAAATATATACTTCAGACTTTTGTGGTCCGTGTATATCTCGCAAGTCTCACCATACAAGTAATGTCTCCAAATCTTTAAGGCAAACACGATTGCTGCCATTTCCAAATCGTGTATGGGGTAATTCTGCTCATGCCTTTTAAGTTGCCTAGATGCATACGCAATCACCTTCCCATGTTGCATCAATACACATCCTAAACCAACCCCCGATGCATCACAAAACACCGTGTAACCCCCTGTGCCTTACGACAGGCTTAACACTGGAGCTGTGGTGAGACATGCCTTAAGCTTCTCAAAACTATTCTCACAAGCATCAGACCACTCAAATTTTGTATCTTTACGTGTCAGCTTAGTCAAAGGGGCAACTATTTTGGAGAAGTCCTTCACAAAGCGACGATAATAGCCAGCTAAACCCACAAAGCTTCTAATCTCCGTAACTGATGTTGGCCTTGGCCATTTTTCCACTACTTCAATTTTCTTTGTATCAACTTGTATCCCCTCCTTAGATACCACATGCCCCAAGAATGCAACACTTTCGAGCCAAACTCACACTTGGAGAACTTAGCATACAATCGATGTTCTCTCAAAATTTGGAGCACTATCTTAAGATGCTGCTCATGCTCCTATCGACTCTTTGAATATATCAAAATATCATCAATAAACACCACTACAAACTTATCCAAATAAGGTTTGAACACTCGGTTCATCAAATCCATAAAGGCTACAGGAGCATTCGTGAGCCCAAATGACATCACTAAGAACTCATAGTGCCCATATCTTGTTCGAAATGCGGTCTTGGGTATATCTTCGTTCCGGATTCTCAACTGATGGTACCCAGATCGCAGATCTATCTTAGAAAAACATTGTGCTCCTTGTAGTTGATCAAATAAATCATCTATCCTTGGGAGAGGATATTTATTCTTCACCGTCACTTTATTAAGCTGTCAATAATCAATGCACAGCCTAAGTGACCCATCTTTCTTCTTCACAAATAACACTGGTGCTCCCCATGGGGATACACTAGGTCGTATGAAACCTTTATCCAACAAATCCTCCAACTGATCCTTAAGCTCTTTAAGCTCTGCAGGTGCCATTCTATATGGGGGTATGGATATAGGTCTAGTGTCGGGAATCAAATCTATGCAAAACTCAACCTCCCGTTCAGGAGGCAAACCTGGTAGCTCATCAGGAAATACATCCATGAACTCCTTCACCACCGACACTTGAGTTACATCTCCAATCTTTGCCTGACTATCCTTTACAACAGCCAAGTAACCTATACAACCCTGTCGTAATAATCTTCTGGCAGATATGACCGATATCAAATTGGTTGGAGCATTACTCCTATCCCCCTGAATACTAAATGATGGTTCACCGGGGAAATCAAATCTAACCAATTTATGATAGCAGTCCACACTAGCATGACAGGGTGATAACCAATTCATCCCCAAGATTACATCAAAGTCTAAGGTGTCTAGCACCACTAGATTCACCGAAGTGTCTTTGTCCTTGACTCGCACTACACAGGACTCATATTCCCACTCGGCCACAAATATCTCCTTTAAAGGAGTAGACACCACTAATTGTTCCTCTCTCCTAACACGACCTCTACCCAACCGAGATGCAAAACATGGAGAGATAAAAGAATGGGTAGCACCAGGATCAAATAGTACTCGAGCATTCATATTACAAACGGAGAGAATACTTGAGACCACGGCATTGGATGTTTGAGCCTCCTGCTGTGTTAAAGCAAACACCCTCGCTTGGCCTCTACCAATAGAACTTTGATGTCCGGACCCAGATGGTCTGCCTTGAGAGGAAGTACCCGCACCTCTACCTCTCGATCCACTAACCTCCTGGCCAGATGAGACAGCAACTGACGGAGCAGATGAAGCTGGCTGGGTGGAACCACGAGCAGAATCTGGTGATTGATGTGCCATCGGACAATCCCTCCTAATATGCCCAGGTTGACCGCACCCGTAACAAGTTTTTGTAGTAAGGAAGCACCGTCCACTATGTCGTCTCCCACAAGTATCACAAGAGCGAATGACTTGACTACTCTGTCTAGAATCTTGCTGCCTCCTAGAACTGAAGGTTCTCTGTCCCACCCTAATATTAGCACCAGGTGCGTCACTCCCCTGCTGAGGGAACCGTGAGTCCCTCTGTGGACCCTGACGGCTAGAAGATGAACCACCACTGCTGAAATCTCTACGGCCTTGATAACCCTCTATCTTACCCCTTTTTGCTCTATCTCTCGCAGCCCTACTCTCACTAGTCCTCATCTCGATGCGTTGAGCACGATCCACTGCTGCAGAATAGGTAGTGAAATCTTGGGATGCCACAGCCCTAAATAATGGCTCCACTAACCCATCCACAAACCTCTGAATCTTCATCTCCTCAGTAGAAACGAGATAGGGCGCATAACAAGCTAGCTGCGTGAACTTGATGTCATACTCAGACACCGTCAGCTTGAAGTCTGTACCAAAGTCTCAAACTCTCTAGCTCTGGCATTACGCACACTGAGTGGTAAGAATCGATCTAAGAAGGCTACACTGAACTCACTCCAGGCCAACGGTGTTGCATTAGTCGGTCTGCCTCTACATAAAGAGCTATACCATTCCTGCGCCACATCCTCTAATTGGAAGGTGACTAGCTAAACTGACCGAACACTAGAACATCCCAAGGCTTTACAAATTTTCTCCATCTTATCCAAGAAAACCTGGGGTTTCTCCGATGCATCAGACCCTGAAAATGTTGGAGGCTTAAGCTTGAGAAGTCAGGAAGAGAAATATCTAGATGTCCCCTATCCTCCTCATGATGTTGGTGATCGGCCTGTCCTTGGGAGCTATGGGATTCTTGTACTGTAGGTCTCCCCTCTACTACCCTTTGTATATCTTCCATGCGGGTCACCATCATCTCTACAACCCGGTTAACTCCCTGTAGGCCTGCCGCCAAATCCTCAATAGTAATACCCCTAGCTGGGTGTCTATCTACATCACCTGAGGACTGTCCCTCTTCTTGCCTACTCACAGGCGTATCCAACCCCACCGACCTAGTGACCCTGCCACGTCTACCTCGGCCTCTCTGGGTGGATGCCCGTGGTCTATCTGCCATCTCAATGGGAGCATCTTGCTCCCCTGCCCGTCTTGAGGCGGCTCGTGTCTTAGGCGGCATTCTTACCTAGACAAAAGCAAACGCCTGTTATTAAACACATATTATAATCATACTTAAAGAATAAGGTGGTTTCTAAGATAGGGAATCTATGCGGTCATTTGGTTGTAAAATGTGCCGCGGTTCACACTTTACAACTGAAGTTTCCACATAAAGACCCGACTCTCCGCTAGACTAACAAAAAGGAAGTTCTAAGACCTCGACAAACCTAGGGCTCTGATACCAATACTGTCACGACCCAAATTTCGAGTCATGACCGACGCATGGATCTAATGGACGTAATCCACTAAACCCAAGCAAGCCTATTATTTATCTTACTTATGATTCTATTTATTATCACTAAGTCCTATTTCATGACTTTGAGTCAAAATAGTGATATACATTGCCAACTCGTACTGGCATTACTCTTTTAAAATTTACATTTAAGTTCATCTATACATAACAAAATAATACTCAACCTCCAGCGGAGTGACTCGGATGGATATACAGCTACCGAATGTCGAGACACCTACCAGAAGATGTACACGGATCTACAAGGACACCTCGTCCTAATTATCGGCTACCTCGTGATTTGAAAACATGAATTTGAAAATGGTGAGTATAAACCCAGTGAGTGAACAAGGAAGGGAACAAGCAACAATTAGAAAAAATTTAAAATCATGATGCACTTGTTTCAAAACAATGCAATTTAGTTCATTCCTATTTAAAACCCCTCCAAACCCCAGAGTTTTTTCGCTACAGCGAGCATGAATTTCGATGCAGTGAAAACAAAGCAACAAGAGAAACATTTTTCCTCACTCAACAGAAAGCCATCCTGCTAAACTAATAAAATCAACCTAACATTCATGAAAATTCTCAAACTACAATGTCTCAACTTTCATGTACATCACATCCATAAATCATTGTCCATCCATTTGCTATATCACACATATTTACATATGTATATATATATATATATATATATATATATATATATATATGTATATACCCATCATCATCATCTCACCAACGCATCATCATCATCACCAACTCATCATCATCATCACCAACTCATGCGCACTCCCTACTCGCACATAACCGGGTCATCACCGGGTTATGCGCACTCCCTACTCGCATATAACCGGGTCATCCTCGGCTTATGCGCACTCCCTACTCGCACATAACCGAGTCAACATAATTACACAACATTATATTCAAGCATATATGTATATCAACATAATGCAGCCACACAGAAATCCATAATAACTACATTTCATAACATAAACCTTTTCTCAAAAGCTTGTTCCCAAGGCATTCATTTTCATAAAAAAAAAAGTTATAAAATCATTCAAACACTTTGTTCAAAGTAGTCATATTCCCAAAACAATTTTAATAGGCAGTCCACTCACAGGTGTTGAAAATCCAGATTTCGGGTGAACTCTGACTAATAGTCCTCAGGCACAATTCCTTTGCCTTTTCTGGATGTCTCACCACCTTGACAAATAACAAAGTCGAGGAATTTACTATATTGTCCCTAAATTGATATAAATTAATTTAAACTACTAATGCTTGATATGTAAATGCAAAAATATGTCCGATTATCGCTTAATCACAGTATCGATTAAATTCGATCGATCACCCGATTAATCGGCTATTGTGTCCAAATAACCTCCAAATTAATTCATTTCTCCTCTAATACCTTAATTTACCACATACATTTAAATAAAGCCAAATTCAGCATTAGAACCCTCACAATTCCTTATAGAGAAATTTGGTCATTTGGTGCACTAGCATCAAATTTTTTTCTACATAACCGTTTCACCTTAATTCATCATTTTCCATGCCATTTTCCTTGAAATAAAAACAATCCCCCATTGATATTTAGCCCTCATGGTTCGGCCAACAAGGAACCCTAGAGAAATTGAATATTTCTTTTATGTTTTTGTTCATAACCATGCTTAACTATCCCTAAACACTAACATAGTCTAAAATCAAATTATTCCAACAACAATTCCTCTTCCATACCCATTTTTCAGAATTGAATTCATCATGATAACTCAATATTCAACCATGGAAATCAAGAACAAAAGCATGGGTAAGCTAGGTATCAAGGAGAATTAAAGAAATTTTAACTTACCTAGCTTGTTTCCTTGATTTCTTCACTTTTCTTTGAATTTCCACCTAGGTTTTCTTGTTTTTCCTTTTGTTCTTCCTTTTTTCTTGTTGCTGGATGTCTAGGCCGAATATGGTGAGGGAATTGGGGATTTAATGGGCTGATTTCTATAGAAAATAATAAAATAATCAAGCATGCCATGTGTCACATTCTTATTGGCCCAAATTTTTAACTTTTTGACTTTTTCTTCTTAATTTTCCACCACAAATATTCTGGTATTTATCCAATCCTACCACAATTAAAATCCCTTGGTCTTGACAAGTGCTGGGGCGACGAAAATTTTACTGATTTGCCCCCGAGACGAAAAAATTACGATTTTGCCCCTATACTCCGAAATGTACTGGAATCTCATTGTTTCTACTTTTCAACCTAAAATAACACTAATATTGATCAATATTAACCAAATGGGGTAAAAATTACTTTAAAAAATTTTCGTTTAGTCCTCTAGTGGTAAAATTACCATTTTGCCCTTGTGCTCCATAAATACCGGGAATCAAAATTTTTCACTGCTAAACATCATTTTATACTCCAATAATCATAATTATATTTCATATAATTATTCTTGGTCAAATGTGATCAAATCTTGGCTAAAAATCTTCATTTTATCATCAAATGTTAAAATGACCGTTTTGTCCCTAATTGGTCAATTTTCTGATGGACTCCAAACTGGACCTTGAACTCCAAATCACTATTCTAAGTCATTCTGTTGGTTTTAAAATTTTCAAATTGCTCTTAGAATTTCTATTTGAACTAGTTCAAGGCTCGATTTAACTTAGTTGTACCACTCGATACAATACCGTATTTTAATCGAGCTTGACAGGGTTTCACAGATACCTTGGCTGAGGGCTATCCCAACCGAGTTCGCCAAGGCTGTTAAAAAGTCATGTACACATAAATCATGTTTTTATTTTGAAAACATAGCCGCTCCTTGGCGTTGGTTGAGTTCACCCTTACGTGGTGGTTTGGCATGAAGTGAACTCTAAAATTTTAACCTCAAGAGTTATCCAACCGTGCCTCTCATACTGAGGTATGAATATAATAGGGTTACTGTGCCCCTCTAATAGGTTGGTCCATGGAACCCGTCCACTGCAGCGACCAATTATAACCCACCAATTCAATAAAATTCAACAGCATGACATGGCAATTATTTTATTTTATAGCCTCTCAAGGCAAATAACAGTTTATACATTTTCAACACAAATACCAATTCAGCCATTCACGCCAATATTGCCATAAGCCAACAATTAGAACCATAAATTCACAATACATCAAATGGTCTCCAATTACTCTATTTTCAAAGCCATCATTCAATTTCAAGATAATTTATAAAATCATTTCATTTAAACACATTTTGTTTATAAAATCTAAAAATTAACCATTTAAACTCATTTTCCATAAAATTCACAAAATCGAATAAAAACTACTTTAGATAATTAAGACGATAGCAAGGTTACTCACTATTTCGGGAGTCGAATTTCGGGTACTCTGATTCTTGATCCTCGGGTACTATCTCTTTACTTTTGCCAGAATGCTCACCACCTAGACATAATGCACAATAAGCCATTTACTACATTTGTGCTAAATTGTTATAAAACCAATTCAGGCTCTATCCTAATGCATGAAATGGGATGTCAATTGTTCGGATTATCGTCTAAACACGGTGTTCTACACAAATTCAATTATGTACCTAAATAAAACGATATTGACCTAATTCAATCTATCACTCGATTAATTGGCCAATATGTCCAATTCAACTCCAATAATTTCATTTTTCTTCATATTCTCCAAACCATCAAACACAAGTTAAATAACTTGAAATATGGCAAAATCATCCTCACATTTTCTCTTGGAAAATTCAGCCATGATGGGTGCATCAACACTATAATTTTTCAAGCTTGATTCTCACACCATAAATCACTAATTCCTAACCAAATCACTTGAAATAAAATCAAAATCATCATCAATATTCTACATGGAGAATTCGGCCAATGACGGGTGATGGCAGGAAGTGAATTTTTCTTGTTGGCTTTTCATACTAGACATCACTAACTAACTAAAAACACTAAAATACATTGAAATCTAACCAAATCAACCATCAAAACCTCCCTCTAAGTGTTCGGCCAGCATGGGATTCATCATGAAATCATGTGATTCAACCATGGAAAATAAGAAAAAATGCTTAAGAAAGAGAGATCTCAAGCTTAATTGAAAAATCTTACCTTTTTTTTCACTTGTTTCCTTGAATTTTCACACTTTTCCCTTGAATTTTTCCACCTAGGGTTTTGTTCTTGCTTTGACCGGCCATCAGAATGAGAAATGGGCTGGTTTGGTGCTAATTTATAAGGAAAATAATAAAGAAATAAAAGCTTGACACTTGTCACCTTACCATTGGTCCATTTTTAAATTCTTAACTATTAAGCTTTCTTTCTCCACCACATAAAATCCTTCAATTACCCATAATAATATTGGGTAAAATCCATGTGCTGGACAAGTGTTGGCTGGTGTAAAATTACAATTTTACCCCTAGGGTGGCAAAATGACTATTTTGACCTTATGCTCGAAAAAATGTCGAAATTAAAATTTTTCACTTCTCAAACTCAAATTATGTTCTAAATAGTCAATCTTGATCAAAAACTTCTTCCAACATTCCAATTTTAACCTCGGGTGGCAAAATGACCATTTTGACCCTAGGTCATGAAAATTCCAATTTGACTCCAAATCAGTCCTCGAACTCCAAATCACCATTTTAAGTCATTCTAGGGTTTTAAAATTTTTAATTTCATCTTAAAATCTCTATTTGGACTAGTTCGAGGCTTAATTCAACTTAATTGTACCATTTGGTACAATATAGTCCTTTAACGATTTTTGAGGTACCCAAGTAAACAAACATGCATTCTTATGTAGGAATGACATAATAAACATATTGTAAAGCCGGGCTTGACACTATGTATCTCTTTTCAGCTTCATTCAACTTCTCACTTTCGAACGCAATCGGGTGTGCTTCTTGTAACAACACTCCTCCAAGGGCAAAGTTTGATGTATCACGTCTTTCAAGCCTTTGAAGGTTTTTTGGCACTGTTGCATCCAACTCCACTTTTGTCCCTTTTTCAACAATTATGTTAGTGCTACTGTCCTTCTTGAATATCCTTCCATAAATCTCTGATAATAATTGGCTAGCCCTAAGAATGAACAAAGCTTAGTTGTATTCTTAGGGGTAGCCCACTCATTGATAGCCTTCACCTTTTGCATATCCATCCGGATGTACCTTTATTCAATTATGTGGCCAAGGAACTGAATTCGAGTTTGCGCGAATGCACATTTTTCCCTTTTCACATACAATTGGTTATCGCGTAGCCTTTGGAAGACTTGTCGTGAGTGCCGTTGATGCTCCTTTAAGGTTGAACTATACACCACGATATTGTCCAAGTAGATTATCACGAACTTATCTAGATAATCATGGAACACCTTATTCATCAACATGCAAAAGGTAAGAGGAGCATTAGTTATTCCCAATGGCATAACAAGAAATTCAAATGCGCCATACCAAGTTACGCAGGTGGTTTTCAATTGATCTCCTTCAAACACTCTTACTTGATGGTATCCCTGATCTTATATCCAATTTGGAAAAGTACTTTGCACAACTCAACTGGTCAAAGAGATCTACTATAAGAAGTATAAGATATTTATTCTTAACTACGACTTTGTTTAGAGCCCAATAATCCATGCACAATCTTGAACTCTCATCTTACTTCTTTTGAAGGAGTATTAGGGCCCCAAAAGGTACCTTTAATGGTCAAATAAATCTAGCTTGAATCAACTCGACTAATTGTTTCCTTAGCTCCGTTAACTCTGAGGAAGACGTTTTGTTAGCCCTTATGTAAGTGGCTTAACTCTTAGAAGTAATTCTATCTTGTGATCAACAGCTCGTTGAAGTAATAGGACCTTAGGTAGTTGTTCTAACATCATATCCTAAAATTCTTCCAAAACCAGTTTCACTTCTTCGGGTATTGGATTCGTGTTATCTTTACCTTTGTATATGGGCATGGCCAAGTAAGAAGGCTCACATTTCTTGATCCCCTTCTTAAACTATATAGTTGATATAATCCTCTTCCCACTCTTAGGTAGAATTGTAGCTGGTACTACATATGGTCGTTCTCAAAAAAACATTAGATAACTTATAGCAGGGAAAGGGATGGCTTATACTTTCGTCATAAAATCCAAGTCCAAGCCAAAATCAAAGTTATCAATAGTGGCTACATTCATGTTCACCTTCCCTTCCCAAGAGCCAATCTTAATGTTTACATCTTTAGAGTTCCCTTTAATAGCTAAAGCTAGCAAGTTAACCGCTTTCATCTGCCCAAATTCTTTCTCAACTTTAAGACCATATCTCTTTACCTCTCTCGGGGTGACGAAGGTGACTGAGGGCCCCGTGTTGAGAATGGCTTTGGTTCTTTTCTCATTCAACAACACCTCTACATACATTAGACCTCATTAGGGCTCCTTTTCATCTTTTCTAATTACACTTGTAAGGCGTTGAGGAAATGAATGGAACCCATTCGTGTTGGCTCTTCCTCGGCTTCTTTGATTGTGGTGTAGGGTGGTGGTGTCTTAACATTGGCAGTGCATATCGCACTGAAAGCTGCTCGGTTAAGACAATCAACTACTCAAGATGGTTCTTTGCATAAAAGATAAAGCACTCAACTCATGAATATGTCAAAAGTGAACATCCAAGCGTCAATGAATATCAATTACTAAGATTCCAAAAGTGAATATTCATTCTAAGCACATTGGGCATTCATTGCTCACTTAAGCTATAGGTCATATTTCATTTGGCATTCCAAATTATTTATGGTAACCTATAAGCTAGTGTGGATGCACACAAAATCTTTAGATTATGTAAACATGAAGGCTCAATGAAGACATAGTTAACATTTAAATGCATATGCAAAATAAATTTCAACTATGTCAACACACAATATAAATATATATTTCATGATCAAACTTGACTTAAGTTATGAAATTAAGCAATATAAGCAATACTATCACTTAAGTCAAATTATAGACTTCAATCATTAAGGTCAAGCAAGATTAAAAGTCATATAAGCATTTGACTTGACCAACACAATAGATGAACCAAAAACAAAATTCATTAAGTTCAATGATTTCATCCTAATGAGTTTTGTGAGCCGAAGCAATGATTCAATCTTGAAACAATTATTTAAGTACAAACATTAAACATATTTCAAGAATATTTCTTAGACTAAGCATTTGAACATTCAATTCTCAAGAAATAATTTCTGAATGTAAGCACATGAGAAGTAATAAAATCAAGCACTTACAAACAATTTCTTAGTTTTCAAATTTTGTCAATTAAGCCCAAAAGAATTAATAATATCAATATGAGTGTCAGTTTTTCTTCTGACTCTAGTGATTTAATTAGTTAAAGCAAATTTAATCAATTAAAGTGCTAATGACTTGAAAAGCTATGTTTTAGTTTTTGGAGAGCAAAACTGTTTTAATCAATTACAAGGATTTTTAACTAATTAAAACCTTACTGGTTTGGGCTTATATTTTGCACAAGAATCATCTTAACTGGTTAAAGGAGGTCTTAACTTATTAAAATAAGTTCTATCTTATTTCTAAACCTTTTTTAACTTATCAAAACATAATCTTAACCAATTAAAACAAAAAAAAATAAAGCCAAATTTCACATAATGTATCATCAAAAACATATTCAATTTAGCTCAATTCAAGCTCATGGACATCAATCATTCCTAGTTCTCTTCTAATTATACAAAATTGGTCCTCACTGAATGGTTTTGTGAAGATAAAAGCTAATTGATGCAAGGTATCTAAAAATTCTACCTTAACATCTCCCTTAGGCACATGATCTGTAATGAAATGATGTCTAATCTCGATGTGCTTAGTTCTAGAATGCTAATTTGGATTTTTTGATATGTTAATGGCACTTGAATGGTAAAAAAAAATAAGAACATTATGCATGGTGTGAGACCTCGATCTTTATAGACACGTAGCTAGAAGTAGACATGATAACTCGAACTAGGGGTAATTTCATCATTTTCTTGGTGAGCTCCTAGAAGTAGGTTTCCTAATATTATTAAGGCCTAAATAGGCCTAAGGAATAAATGAATGATGTATATAATGATAAATAAACGAAGAAAATAGAAAAATGTCACGACCCGAAACCTCCCTCGAGCCCATGACAACCGCCGCGACGTCCCGATTGATACTCATTACCCGGAATACCAATCGGAACCCCGTAAGGCTTACATATCAGTTTTAAACAATTTTCAATCGTTTACGGTTCAAGTAAATCAAAGACAAAAATATAGTATTTTTATATAAAACAATATTTATAGAAATACGTGTAAGTAATCTTTTGTAACTTAGAAGTAAAATAAATTCATACATACAATAATTTACAAAGTTATAATGTACAATAATAATTACAATGACAAGTGACCCGTAAATACACCAAGTGTTGGCGATAGAAACCTACTATCTATGAGTCAGATTTTGCAATCCCAATGAGTAAACAGACATTATCATAAATATCTAAAGGCGAGTAAAATGGAGGCAAGTTTAAACAACAAATCACAAACCATTTCATAAGGTTTTCAATTTAATTCTTAAACCATAAAATATTTGTAATTTACCAAAACAGTTGTTAAGGCTTATGACTTTTATTAAAACAAGGCTCAAGCCAAAACTAATCCTCGGGGATACCTTGGCCGAGGCATCTAACAGAGTCCACCAAGGCAGTTATGATATTTACATATGAAACACATTTTTATTTTTAAAACAAGTCGTTCCTTGGGGTTGGCCGAGTTACACATTCACGTGGGGGTTCGACGTGAAGTGAGCTCTAATACTACCCCGAGAGTTACCCTCCTCGCCTCTACAATTGGAGTAATTATATAACCGGGTTTACCGTGCCCCTCTAATAGGTAGTCCACGAAAACCTGTCACTGCAGTAACTAAACCCACCAACTTAATAAAATTTTGACAGTACAACGTGGCTTTTATTTATTTACCCAGCCTACATAGTAAAAACAGCTTACATAAATTTCCAATGCAATTTATCAAATATAGCCACATATACTCATATTTCATAAGCCATTCATAGGAAATATATATTTCAAAATAACCGGCAGCCTCCAATTACTCAATTTCATAATCAGCACAATATATTTTTATTTGTCACATTTATTTCTAAAACATCAAAAATCCCGTTTTAATCTCGTTTTCATTTCATAAAATACATAAAGAGCATTTAAAAATAAACACTAGATAATTTACAATAATAATAGGTTTACTTACCGTTTGAACAAATTAACTGATTTTTTTTAGGTGCCCCGATCACTGTTCATCTGGTACCACTTCCTTGCCTTTACCGGAAGGCTTTCCTCCTAAACACATTGCAAAATTTACCCAATTCACCACATTGATGTTAAATCTCTATATAATTGACTTAAATCCTATACTAATGCATCGTATGAAATGCAATAGCCTAAAACGGCTTAAACGCAATATTAACCTATTTTTGGCACTTTACCCGTTAAATTGCTAACGAGCTCCATTTTAGCTCTAAATTGTCCCATTTTCTCCACAACATTTCTAACCATTAAATATCAGCCAATAACCTTCTAAAATCACCAAAATCAGTTCACTTTCCTCCTTGGAAAATTTGGTCAAAATGGGACATTTACTCGGTTAATTTTCCACTTTGTTTTTCTATCACATTTAACCATTTTTCTTCATTTTCTCTTCATTTCTCTTAGAATAAAAATCAGTTCATCATCATTGTACATGAATGCATATTCAGCCAAGGGTGGGTATTGTGAAAATTTCATGCTTTCTTGCCCAATTTAATTTCTATACACATTTAACTAACTAAAACTACCAATTTAACTAAAAATCAAAACCTAAAAACTCCAAAATCTCTCCCCTAGAATTTCAGCCAGCTCTTGGTTTCACTTTTTGATCTCTCTCCTCAAGCATGCTTAATGGAAATAAAGGCATAGGAAAGGTAGAAATCAAGCAAAAATCGAAAAATCTTACCGTTAGACGCGTAAACGGACGAAAAACGCGATTTCCCCTTTGAATTTTCTAGTTTTCCTTTGTTTTTCTCTTTTCTTCCTTTCCTCTCTATTTTCTCTCTTGTTCTTTCCTTATGGCCTGCCATCACTTAACATGGGGTTTAAATGGGCTGATTTTCTATTAAAATAATATTAAATCATTAAAAAGTGCCATGTGTCACTTTCCCATTGGCCTGTTTTTAAAATTTCATCCATTTGTTTCCAAATTTTCACCATACACTTGTCCCACATATCCATAGCTTAGATAAAATTCTCAGACTTATCCAAAGTCTTGGTGGAGTAATTTTTGAAATTTACACTTTTGCCCCCGTAAAAGTAAAAAATTACATTTTTGCCCAAAAAACTGAAAAATTACCCATAGACATATTTTTCATCCCCTATACTCATACCATTCCCCAATTTGTCAAATTTGATCTAAATTCTCTCAAAATCTCAAATTTTGTCCGCGAGTGGTAAAATTACGATTTTACCCCTAAGCATCAAAATGAACCCTCGAACTCAGAACAATCATTTTTAGTCATTTCTGGGCTATAAAATATTAAATTTCATCTTACGATTCCTATTTGAACTAGTTCGAGGTTAAATCAACTCAAGTGTACCGTTAGGTACAATACTAGGTTTCCTCTATTCTTAGGACTTTCCTAGCGTAATAACATACTACTCAGTGCATGTATGTCATGACATGTGTTTATAGGGTCGGGTTTTACAATTTTACCCCCCTAAAAATAAAATTTTGACCTCAAAATTTCACTTACCAAATTCGACAAATAGATACAGGTATTGGTTCATCATCTGATGCTCTACTTCCCATGTCATTTCCTCTATTCGAGCACTTTTCCACAACACTTTGACCATTGAAATACTCTTGTTCCTCAGTACTCGATCCTTTCGATCCAAGATACTCACAGGTTGCACCTCGAACTTCAAATCGTCATGCAACTCGATCGGAGGTGCTTCGAGGATGTGAGAAGGATCTGGTACATATTTCTTAAGCATGGAGACATGGAAAACGTTGTGGATCTGATTTAACTCCGGAGGTAGTTTTAGTCTATACGCCACTGGCCCAATTCTTTCAATAATACGAAAAGGTCCAATGTATCTTGGATTGAGCTTTCCTCGCTTTGCAAACCAGATCACACCTTTCATTATCCAACAAGATATCATAATTTACCACAATAATATAATCAAATAAAACTTAATACCACAAAGCATTCAGATTATTACCTTTCCAAGGAGAAACCTTAAGAAAAACTCTATCATCGATCTCAAACTCCAAGTGTTTTCTCTATTTATCTGCATAGCTCTTCTGCCTATCCTGAGCTACCTTTACCTCTCTCGTATAACCTTGATCTTGTCATTACTTAAATCGATCAATTCCACACTAACTAACTTTCTTTCACCCACTTCATCCCAACAAAGTGGAGTACGACATTTCCTTCCATATAAAGCTTCGTACGGTGCCATACCAATGCCAGACTGGAAGCTGTTGTTGTAAGCAAATTCCATTAACGGAAAGTGTCTATCCCAACTCCCAAGAAAATCCATGACACAAGCCATCAACATATCCTCCATAGTCTGGATAGTCCTCTTTGACTGACCATCCGTCTGTGGGTTAAAAGCAATGCTAAATTTCAATTTGGTTCCGAGAGCTTCTTGAAATTTCAGCCAGAATCGAGAAGTGAATCGAGGATCTTGGTCTGACACTATAGAAACGATAACTCCATGTAGCCTCACAATCTCATCTATATAGAGCTGAGCCAACTTCTCAAAAGAGAATGTACTATGGACTGCTAAAAAGTGAGCAGACTTAGTCAACCGATCTACGATCACCCAAATCGCATCATTTCCCCTCTGTGTTCACCCCAGTCCCAAAACAAAATCCATAGTTACATGCTCCCATTTCCACTCAAGAATAGGTAAAGATTGAAGTGTACCTACTGGCCTCTGATGCTCGACCTTAACTTGCTGACATACGAGACACTTTGCTACGAATTTTGCTACATCTCGTTTCATACCCGGCCACCAATAATTCTCCCTGATAATCCTATACATCTTGGTCCTTTCGGGATTTAATGCATAGGCAGATGAATGGGCTTCTTCCATGATCGCCTGTCTCAACTGGTTTCCCTCAGGAACACAAACTCGGTCTCTAAACATCGAGACGTTATCCTCTCTGAGTCTGAACTCACTAACTCCCTCATCGGTCAATTTTTGAATTTTTTTTCTTAACTCATCATTAGACCTCTGAATGTCCTTGATTTGATTAAGTAACGAAGGTCGCACAATGAAGTTTGCCAATAAGGATCCATCCTCACCATTTCTCAACTAGACCCCAAGAGATTTCATCTCTAATAATGCTGGAAAATAACAACTCTGAAGTGTGGCTAAAAACGATGAAGACTTACGACTTAAGGCATCAGCTACAACGTTCGCCTTTCCCTGATGATAGTCTATTACCAAGTCATAATCTTTTATCAACTCCAACCATCGCCTTTGCCTCAAATTGAGCTCTTTTTGAGTGAGCAAATATTTTAAACTCTTGTGATCCATAAATATCCGACAATGCTCACCATACAAGTAATGCCTCCAGATTTTTAAAGCAAATACCACTACTGCTAACTCTAAATCATGGGTAGGGTAATTTGCTTCATTCTTCTTCAACTGCTGCGAAGCATAAGCTATTACTTTCTCATCCTGCATCAACACACACCCTAACCCCAACTTAGATGCATCACTATACACCACAAATCCTTTACCACTCACAGGAAGTGTTAAAAAGGGAGCGGAGGTTAACTGGTTCTTTAGCTCCTGAAATCAATTCTCACAAACATCATCCCACTCAAACTTAACTCCCTTACGAATTCGACGGGTCAAAGGAGCTACTATTAAGGAAAACCCTTGAACAAACCTCCGATAATAACCAGCTAATCCTAGGAAACTACGAATCTCCGTCACTATCTTAGGTTACTCCCATTGTAAAATTGCCTCTATCTTCTTGGGATCAACATATATTCCAGCTCCCGATACTACGTGTCCCAAGAATATCACTTCTTGTAACCAAAACTCACACTTCGAAAACTTTGCATACAACTGTCTTTCCCGTAAAGTCAATAATACTATACGCATGTGGGTAGCATGCTCATCATTATCTCTCGAGTAAACCAAGATGTCATCAATAAACACAATAACAAACTTGTCCAAGTAAGGGTGGAACACCCTGTTCATGAGATCCATAAAAGCTACCGGTGCGTTAGTTAACCTGAAAAGCATGACCAAGAACTCATAATGACCGTACCGAGTCCTGAACGCTGTCTTGGGTACATCCTGTTCTTTAATCTTCAATTGATGATACCCAGACCTCAGATCAACCTTAAAAAACATTGTAGCTCCCTGTAATTAATCGAAAAGATCATCAATCCTCGGTAACGAATACTTGTTCTTAATGGTCATTCTGTTAAGCTGTCGGTAATCTATACATAACCGAAGTGTACATCTTTCTTTTTCACAAATAAAATCGATGCTCCCCACGGAGATATACTAGGGCGTATAAAACCCTTGTCCACTAACTCTTGCAATTGTGCTTTCAACTCCTTCAACTCTGTCGGAGCCATTCTATATGGAGGAATAGAGATAAGGGCAGTACTCGAAAATAAATCAATGGTGAATTTTAATTCACGATCGGGAGAAAGTCCCGGTAATTCATCAGGAAATACATCGGGGAACTCACTGACTATGGGGACATTCTCTAACTTAGGTTCCTCCCTCGATATATCAATCACGTGAGCCAAGTATGCCGGATATCCCTTTCGTACCAATTTCAAATCTTTGAGGGTCGAGATTACACAATACGGTAATACTCGACGCTCCCCCGTAAATACAACTTCTGCTCCCTCTAAACTCTGGAGAATCATTTCTTTCTTAAAACAATCCACTTTTGCTCAATGAGTGGACAACCAATCCATACCCAAGATCAAATAAAAGTCCCGAATCCCCAAAGGGATTAAATCACCCATAAATTCTTCTTCCCCAACTTTAATACCATAGTCTCTATAATACATATTTCTTACTAATCGCTCGCCTAGAGGAGTATGCACTATAATTTCTTCCTCTAATGGTGACAGGTTCCTATCTGAGAATGATGCAAATGATATGCTCACGTATGATCTATCGGAGCCCGAATCTATCAAAACATGTGCATCTTTATCAAACACAATCATAGTACCTGTCACTTGTTAGGTCGAACTCGGGCTTCATCTTCAGTCACTGCAAAAACCCTGGTCGAAATATGAGGTTGCGGTTTCGAAGATGGCTGCTTTAAGGTATTACTCCCCATGCCTGACCATATCATTAGGCCCTGTCTGGACTGTGATCCTGAAATGTCTCTTCGCGGTATACTAGGACGAGTCGAAGAAATAGAAGTAGCTACTGTACCTCATCTCCACTGAGGATAATCTCTCTTGATATGCCCCTGTTGGCCACATTAAAAACACTTTACAGGCTGTCTACATGACCCAACATGAAATCCTCCGCAATTACGGCATCTATCCAATCCTCCTGAGTCCCCCCTTGTTTACTCATCACTTGCCGATCAAATCTAGAAGATCTCGGCTGTGATTGCTGAGATGGAGGTCTAGTGGATGCCACAGATGCTGAGGTAGTACTTCGTGCAGCAAATGTCGAATCTCTACCTCTCTTTGAAGACTGACCCAGGAACATAGGCGGATTCCTTCTCTTTGCGAACTCAGCTCGGATCTGTCTATTCTCAGTGTCAAGCTTCTCAGCCCGTAATGCCATCTGCACAACTTCCTTATATGACTCATTGCCAGTCACTATCATACGCTCCCGTATCTCATTACGGAGTCCCTCCTCAAAGTAGTTTACCTTATCTTGCTCCAATCTCACCAACTCAGGTACATACAACATCAGCTCGTTAAAACGAGTTTCATACTCCTCAATGGTCATGTTCCCTTGTTTCAAACTCAGAAATTCTCTCTTTTTTTCTTTCTGATTAAAATAGGTGTAGTACTGACCATCAAACTCTCAAAGGAAATCCGTCCAAGTCAACGGTATAGGAGAGCGAGACTTTACTGAATTCCACCAGGTACGGGCTCTCTTCTCAAATAACCGTGTAGCCACCTTCAATTTCATCTCATCATCTAATCCCATATCTGCCAGTGTCTCCGATACTTGAATAACCCAATCCTTAGCTGCGGTCGCATCCAACTCACCAGTAAACGAGACGCAACCTAACTGTCTAGCTTCCTTCAATTTCTTAGAAATGGAGACGTCTGGTGTCTGGGGTGGAATAAGAGGGGGTGGTACTGGGGCTATTACAGGGGAAACAGCTGGTGGAACTGGATCAGCCTGAGCCTGGCTCGCAAGAGCAACTAGAAAAGCCGCTAATGCCTGAGCTGCCTCGGGTGTCATGGCAAGTACGTCAGGAGTAGCAACAGGTGGTGGAAGAGGTACAGAAATGTTCGTAGACTTAGCAGTAGGAACTGCTCTAAAAGAAGACGCAGCCGACTCCTCTTCTATGGAATCCGGCCGACTCTGTCTAAGACGAGCTCTTCCCCTACCAGTAGATCTAGTGATAGGTGGTAGCTCATGTCGAGGAGGCATAATGATCTACAAGAAGATTGGAATTAGTTTAGACTACTTAAGACTCTATATGCAACTACATGCAACTAACTAATCTTAACTGGGCCACACTGACATTGTAAATTATTTTAAAATAATTTTAAATCCAAGAACTTTAAAAATCAAAAACTTTTTTCAAAACCATAAGCTTTTAAACCGAAGGCTCTAATACCAATTGAATTGTCATGACCAGAAACCTCCCTCGGGCACATGACAACGGTCGCGACGTGCCGATTGACACTCATTGCCCAGAATGCCAATCGGAACCCTGCAAGGCTTACATATCAGTTTTTTGCCTTTTCTATGAGCAATTATTTTTAAACAATTACCAGTCGTTTTCGGCTCAAGTAAATCAAAAGACAAAAATATAGCATTTTTATATAAAACAATATTTATAGAAACACGTGTAAGTAAAATAAATTCATACATACAATAATTTACAAAGTTATAATGTACAATGACAAGTGGCCCATGAATACACCAAGTACTGGTGATAGTAACCTACTGTCTGTGAGGTAGAGATGTCAACTAGAATCCTCGACAAAATAGGGTATCTACAAGCTACCACAGACCTGAAATGTTTAGAAAGGAGGTGGGTGAGATTTTGCAATCCCAATGAGTAAACAGACATTATCATAAATATCTAGAGGCGAGTAACATGGAGGCAAGTTTAAACAACAAATTAAAAACCATTTCATAAGGTTTTCAATTTATTCCTTAAACCATAAAGTGTAATTTACCAAAATAGTTGTTAAGGCTTATGACTTTTATTAAAACAAGGCTCAAGCCCAAACTAATCCTCGGGGATACCTTGGCCAAGGCATCTAACCGAGTCTGCCAAGGTAGTTATGATATTTACATATGAAACACATTTTTTTTTTGAAACAAGTCGTTCCTTGGCGTTGGCCGAGTTACACATTCACGTGGGGGTTCGACGTGAAGTGAGCTCTAATACTACCCAAGGAGTTACCCTCCTCGCCTCTACAACTAGAGTAATTATATAACCGAGTTTACCGTGCCCCTCTAATAGGCAGTCCACGGAAACCCATCACTGCAGTGACTAAACCCACCAATTTTAATAAAATTTCGACAGTATAACGTGGCTTTTATTTATTTACCCAACTTGCATAGTAAAAACAGCTTACATAAATTCCCAATGCAATTTATCAAATATAGCCACATATACTCATATTTCATAAGCTATTCATATGAAAATATATATTTCAAAATAATTGGCAGCCTCCAATTACTCAATTTCATAATCAACACAATATATTTTTATTTGTCACATTTATTTCTAAAACATCAAAAATCCCGTTTTAATCTCGTTTTCATTTCATAAAATACATAAAGAGCATTTAAAAATAAACTCTAGATAATTTACAATAATAATAGGTTTACTTACCGTTTGTACAAATTAACTGATTTTTTTTAGGTGCCCCGATCACTGTTCATCGGGTACGACTTCCTTACCTTTACCGGAAGGCTCTCCTCCTAAACACATTGCAAAATTTACCCAATTCACCACATTGATGTTAAATCTCTATATAATTGACTTAAATCCTATACTAATGCATCGTATGAAATGCAATAGCCTAAAACGGCTTAAACGCAGTATTAACCTATTTTTGGCACTTTACCCGTTAAATTGCTAACGCGCTCCATTTTAACTCTAAATTGTCCCATTTTCTCCACAACATTTCTAACCATTAAATATCATCCAATAACCTTCTAAAATCACCAAAATCAGCTCACTTTCCTCCTTGGAAAATTCGGTCAAAAATGGGACATTTACTTGGTTAATTTTCCACTTTGTTTTTCTATCACATTTAACCATTTTTCATCATTTTCTCTTCATTTCTCATAGAATAAAAATCAGTTCATCATCATTGTACATCAATGCATATTCAGCCAAGGGTGGGTATTGTGAAAATTTCATGCTTTCTTGCCCAATTTAATTTCTATACACATTTAACTAACTAAAACTACCAATTTAACTAAAAATCAAAGCCTAAAAACTCCAAAATCTCTCCCCTAGAATTTCGGCTAGCCCTTGGTTTCACTTTTTGATCTCTCTCCTCAAGCATGCTTAATGGAAATAAAGGCAAAGGAAAGGTAGAAATCAAGCTAAAATCGAAAAATCTTACCGTTAGACGTGTAAACGGACGAAAAACGTGATTTTCCCTTTGAATTTTCTAGTTTTCCTTTGTTTTTCTCTTTTCTTCCTTTCCTCTCTATTTTCTCTCTTGTTCATTCCTTATGGCCGGACATCACTTAATATGGGTTTTAAATGGGCTGATTTTCCATTAAAATAATGTTAAATCATTAAAAAAGTGCCATGTGTCACTTTCCCATTGGCCCGTTTTTAAAATTTCATCCATTTGTTTCCAAATTTTACCATACACTTATCCCACATATCCATAGCTTAGATAAAATTCTCAGACTTATCCAAAATCTTGGTGGAGTAATTTTGAAATTTACACTTTTGCCCCCGTAAAAGTGAAAAATTACATTTTTGCCCAAAAAATTGAAAAATTGCCCATAGACATATTTTTCATCCCTTATACTCATACCATTCCTCAATTTGTCAAATTTTATCTAAATTCTCTAAAAATCTCAAAATTTATCCGCGGGTGGTAAAATTACGATTTTGCCCCTGAACATCAAAATTTCCAATTTTACCTCAAATCAACCTTCGAACTTCGAACAATCATTTTTAGTCATTCCTATACTATAAAATATTATATTTCATCCTACGATTCCTATTGGAACTAGTTCGAGGTTAAATCAACTCAAGTGTACCGTTAGGTACAATACCGGGTTTTGTCTATTATTAGGACTTTCCTAGCGTAATAACATGCTACTCAGTGCATGTATGTCATGACATGTGTTTATAGGGTCGGGTTTTACATGTTTGATCAATAAGGTCTTATTTGTATCCAACGAGGGTGCGAGGTATTACAATCCACGCCAGAGTCACTCCGCTGATGTATATGGCTATTTAAATGTAATTCATGAGTTTGGTTGTAAACACCGCATGTTTAGCTTGAATAGTAATATTGCCACAAGTTGGCAAATTGTAATATTATTTTGTGAATGGTATTGGTCAGTTGCCATGATTTATTTTTGAAAGGAAATTATTTCAAAAACAATGAATTAAGAACCTTAGAGGGAAAAGAAGGACAAGTGGTCTAATAAACAAGTTTTCATAGAAAGGCTTGCTTGGGCTCGATGGGTTATGCTTATTGGGTCCATGGGCCAGTCATGGCCCAAGATTGGGCTGTGACAAAGTTGGTATCAGAGCTCTAGGTTTACTTGAGTCTTAGGGATCCTTGTGTCTATCAGCGGAGTTGTGGGAGTCTATGTAGAGTCTCATCCTTGGATTGCGGGTGCGCAACGTAACCTATGGACAAGAGGCTACATAGGCCCCTAATTCATTAGAGACCTACCTATTCTTATCAAATATAAATGGCTAAGTAATTAACATTTGGTTGCGTATAGGTTTGGAGGTGCACCTGTTACATACGCCATGTCTAGAAGAGACGGTAGTTCAAATACCCCTCATAGTACTAGCGAGGGATCGCTAGATTCCACTGCTAAGAGCCAATGGCGCCCTAATCCAGGGAGTTAGGGAAGTGGCCAGTCTTGGATTCCTATTACATGGATTCCATCAAAATTGGAAAAATTGTTTCGCAGTAGGGAAAGAATAGTGAGAGTCTTGAAAGCGAGGATAGCAATGTGATTTAGGAAAGCGCAAAAAAATTTCATGTTGGTAGTGTCTTAGGAAAAGTTTAAGGAGAATGTGAAAGAGGCAATGGCAAAAGGAAGTTATTATCCTAGGAAGGTCTCAGGTGTCTGAAACTTTCCTCCTAGATATGGAAGGGGTGCTACGCCTATGAGTAAAGAGGAATTTGAGAGGCAACTGCAAGCTTGGAAGAATAAGAACCAAGAAGATGAAGAGGACCCGAAGGAGGATCCGTCAATGTGTCCAGATCAAGGCAATGATGATCCTAGTAACACTTAATAGTTTTGTTGGACTTCGTATTACTTTAAGTATGGGTAACTGCGGTGTGAATTAAGTAGTATATGCTATCTATATAAAGGATTTGAGAGTTTGGCTTGTATTTTATGTAGCTCAAACAGATTATGAAGCAGTTATTTAAAGGACTTGGTGTGTGTCAAAATTTTCACGTGTGACAGATGTAGATTAACACTATACTGATTAAGGAAAGATATACACCCTAGTGGCGTGATTGGTCGCCTTAGGCAATTATTGAAGGTTGATGTAGAAAGTCATTAACGATTCAAGCAACTACAAGATCTGACGATAAATATGTTTTCCAGTACAACGAAATGGTTACCAATAAACGGGGATGAACTTTTGAGTGGTAACCCTAGTTTCTAGCAAGGTGCATAATGCCATTTGAATTGATAGTGTTTATTAGATATTATCATTTATCAGGTTATGTGGGTTTTGGCATGATTCCGAATGAAAAAAAAATAATATATAAATAATAAAGTTCTAGTTTATTTTTGAGTACACACATTGAACCAGGGGACTATGTTATAATAAGCAGGTTCAATGTGCCCTAATTGCATAGGATATCGTGAAATGGTGTGGTAAGGTCAACAATCAATCGTGGAAATGTGAAATTGGGAATCTTAATTATAGTTACAATTTGGAAGGATATGGAAGAAATCAATGAGGCTATAGGTGACACTTTGAATGGTTAATGTGATTAAGTCGGGGATTGTAAATTTAAATATGAAAGGAATTACAAAATGATGCCACGACATTATAAGGTAATAATTTGGCACAAATATAGCCCATTTGAGGTAAATTATGGAACTTGGGAAGATGAATTCTTGATTTAATGAAGATTGTGAATGTAGAATGTGGAGAAAGATGAACTATTTTTATGGTCAATTGTACTGAAAGTTGATAACTATTTAAGTTACAAGATAAGAAAGACAATTAATTATGGATGATAAGAATTGTGTGATACCATAAATAGTGAATAATTATGTGTGGTGTCATATATTTTGTGAAGTCATTACACAATATGGAAAAGATGTCCTAAGGTGGGACTTCATGATTGATGATAAGTGTTAAAAGATAATATGAGTTGAAAGTATTGACCTGGCCTAGTCCATATGATAAGTAAAGAGAAGATACACATGCTTATGGGAATTGTGATATATGCCTAGAGGAGGAAATTTCTAGAAGTCACATAGCCGCAACGCTAAGAACATTTCATGGCTAAAAAGCACGAGTGAATTGTAAGTGGTGTGATGATACACTTACAAGCTGAATTATGTTCATTACTCTTGATGTTGAGCGTTGTTATTGGAGTTTTAAGTACATTGGAAGAGTGTTTATATGAGTGAATTGAAAAGTTTCTTTATTGCCTTATATATGGGCACGTAAGTAAAAGAAAAAGAAGTTAAAGAGTTCTCGAGATAGCTACATTGAGATAAACTACCATGTGAAGAATTAAGATGAATAATATGTTGACTAAAGTCAAATCCTAAAAAATAAAGAAGACAAAAGATTAAGCCTTGTTAAAGGCTAAGGAAAAAGTGAGTGAAAGGTTAGATGAATAAATAAGACATTGACAAGGGATGTGAATACAAAGTGATGAAATTATGAATAAAGGATTACAAAGGTAGCATGGCAAATGAGTTAATATAAAGTATTGCTATGAGGATTTACAAATCTTGTCTTGACTTAGTTGAATGAAGAGGGTTAGTAATAACACAAGGCCAATTATGTGGCATGCTAGAAACCCATGAAGATAAATTGAAGTATGAATAGATGAGCATGCATTTAAATATCTTGGTGAATAAGTGCATGCATTTTTGGAATGATATGCTCGGGATGTTAAAGAGCAAATAAGTGACTAAGTGTTTCAGGAATGCATGAACATCCTTGAGAAGGAATTACCCATCATATGAGGCTAGTATAATATGTGTGATTTTGAAACTTGCTAAAAAGCCTAACGGCTAAACCACGGGTTAAATAATTATATGCGATGAGACATACGTTTAAGGTGGGTATCTGCAAGGAAATACTCAAGAGGAATCCTGCTATGAATCTTGTGAAAACAAGCATTAAGTTATGTGGTTACAAAATGGACACTGTAAGCTAAAAGTGATACTCACATTGACATTGAGAGGTACTTGAGGGGAACCTTACTTCAAGTCTTGTAATTTCAAGTACATATTGTCAATTGGCTAAGGGAGAATGATGTTATATTTATGTGAAAGAGTAGTGCAAAAGATGATTGAAGATAGCCTTGATAATGAAGTCAAATAATGAAAACCTCTTAATGTATGATGGGAAAATGAAATTTGAAAATGCATAAGGCATGCATGATTCGAATGAGTCTAAGTCTTAAGTGACTGGTTAATATCAAATTGCAAAAAGGATATAATCTATATGTTAGAGGCATGAAAGATAATTGAGAAATAAGGATGACTTGTAGGGATTGTGGTCTTGCATAAGATGCAATGATCAAGTAAGAAATAAATCTTTGAAGGATCAACGAGATTATATAGCATATACGAATGCCAGATTGCAATTTAATGAAAATGACATTTGGCAAGTGAGAGGTGACTAATGACATTATGATGCAAGGATATATAGTATAATGATACTTAAGCATATAATTGGAAATGATAAGAAAGGAGTATAGGCATGTAAATGATGTGAAGTTATGCATAGGCATAATGAGAATTCGCATGGATTACGTAAGATATAACTTGTGGTAGACGCAAGTTAAATGGCGACTTAAACATATAAAAAGGGTAATCTGAAATTGATTATACTAGTGATCACAAATTAAGCATGAGAATGTTGACATCTAAATGTGCATGTATATACAAATGTGTGGGGCTGATGATGTCACCAACTAAAAAATGAAGAAATGTTCTCAGAGATTCAAGATTTGAACTTGATATATTTGATGAGTTGTATGGATAACACAATGATAAGAAATTTTGTCAGAAGTGGAGCTATGTTGATATTAGGAATTTTGGAGAAACAGTTAAAGAAATGATGTCAAGGAAGCATCATTTATAGCGTGGTTAAGCCATACAAGATGGACTAATATGATTAAGAAGATTTAAGTTGTGTAAATGCAAGATAAATATAAAGTATGAGGGAATGGTTGAAAGATTCAACTCCCCATAATGTTGGAAAAATGTACAAGAATGAATAAGGTGTGTTTATGATGCCATAAGTTATGTAATAGTGTAGGGGGATAAGGTGAATAAATGACAAGAGGTTTAATAAGAATTGAAATAAAGATATGTTTAAGGTTAGCAATAGAATTAAAGGCATACTTAGGAACCTAATGATAAGAGAAAGAACAATAATGAAGGGTACCGAGTTTCTGACGCAAAGACGACAATAGAGATAAGTTACGTACCCTGACCTTGTAAAGTGTTTTAGTCGAACAAAAGGTAACAAATTACATAAATCAAAAGTCTCTATGAAGAAGGAAATGAAATAAGATGATCGAGGGAGATTAACAACCCGACGTTGAGGAGAATTCGAGGACGAATTCTTTTAAGTGGGGGAGACTGTGACACCCAGTACCCTCGTATAGAAGTCAATATGACCTTATCAACTAGACAAAGGGTCAATGGATGCTAATTTAAGTGCCAAAGGATAGAGACAGGTGAAAAGAGTAATTTAAGATAAAATATTCTACATGCAAAGAAATAATGATAAAATAATAATATTCTTATCGACGAAAAATTTATGAGATAAAAGGTGATTTGGATGTGAATCAAGGCAAAGTAAGATGTTTTGGAGCTCCAGAAGGCTTGTGAAAAATTTTGGAATAAAATAATATTTTATTAATCAAATAATATTAAAATATTAATATTTTATTCAGTGTCAAAATTTTTCATGAAGGAGAAATACATGGTCAATCTAAGTGGGAGAGAAGAAGGATAAGGAAACTGTAGAAAAAAAATGACATTAATGGGGCCCGTGTGTCTTTAATAAATAAAGCTAGCGCAGGTAAGTAAATATTTAAATATTACAGTGTTACTGCGTTGAATCATAAATTTGATATTTTATTGGTATAAGTGTTAAGGAAGAAAAATGGAAAGAAATTGGAATTAAAAGATTGTGGGAGGATACAATTAAAAAGGGTCAAAACCTTATAGGGCAAAACGATAATTTTCCATAAAGCTTGGTTAAAGCTTCCAAAGTAAGCTTTGACTCTCCATCCTTATCCCATGGCCGGCCATTGTGTTCAAGGATCATCTTCCTCCTTCATCTTTTCCCAACGCCATTGTTGTTCCTCCACCATAAAAATCAATATTTTCATTTTCTTTTCCCTGTTTTCTTTTCTTTCCTTTTCTTTTCTTACTCATTCCTTCTCCTAACTTCTTAGGCATCAAACCTACAGCTTCTAACCCCAATTTCCAGCACATCTAAACCCTAAGAGAGAGAAAGAAAAATCTCCCTTCCTTTCCTTTATTTTCTATTTCTACTCCACTTTCAACAACACTTGGATTTTTGGCTTCAAATCTTCATTTTTAAGGCTAAAAGGTATATATATTCAATCCTTGAATTTTTGAATTTATGGGTTTGTAATTTTTAGACTTTATTTTCTAAGTTTCTTTAAATTTTCTTTCCTTGAAATTGCTAGGTTTAGTTGATCTTTACACCTTCAAGCACCAAGGTAAAGAAACTTCAAACTTGAACAATTAGTTTAATGGGTTTATGAATTAGACTAGAATTCTAGGTTAAAAGTTGGGTTAGAGTGTAGATTGTATAGTGTATATTTATTAGAATTATTAAATTCAAATTATGACTTGATGGAGGTTGTTATGGCTTATTGGTAAATATAGGTTTTAACAGTATTTTGGGACTACCTGGATTAAGACATTGTGGCAACTATTTTTATAAGGTGGCATTAAGGTGAGTGAACTTGCATTAAAATGTTTTGGAATAAATGATTATATGCTTGATTGAACCACTTGACATATTTTATTGGTTTTTCTTTAAAATTTACATGGGAACAAGCCCTTGATGAAACGTTGTATGTTGTGAATGTGTAATATGATGAATCCTTGTACTCCTATATTATGTTGATATATATATGTTGTGTATTGATAGTTAATATTGTGTGATAATTATAACTACACATGTGCAGTGTGGGAGTGCACATGCCGGTGATAACGGGGTGCGAGTGTGTGAATGATGATATTACCTGTGCACGATGTAGGGGTGCACACGATGGCATTAGCTGTGCGCGATATGGGGGTGCACACAATGGCATTAGCTGTGTGCAATATGGGGGTGCACAGATGACTCCGGCTATGTGCGGTGTGGCAGTGCACATGAGCTGGGTGAGGCGGTGGTGGTATACGTGTTTATATATATATATTTACTATATAGAGAGAGATTTGGAATTAAAATGTGATTACATTGACTGTTGAAACTTGATTATTGTCAAATGTGTTTAATCTGATTTTCGTTGCAGTAGGATTGGATTTTTATAGCAATGAAAATTCCCCAAATTTCATCTTCCCAAAAATTTTGCTGCAGTGAAAATGCCTTTTCACTGCAGCAAAAAACTCTCGAGTAGATGGCCTTAACCCTTGCTCTGGATTTTCGCTGCAGCGAAAATGCATTCTTGCCGCAGTGAGAAACTCTCGCTCTACTATGCTTGCCTTGCTTGAACTTCCTAAATGTCTTGAAATGAGTTGAAAAACAGCACGGCATCGAGTTTTGTTCATAATATACAAAATTGCATTGTTTTTAAACAAGTGCATCATGTTTTCAAAAAGCTCTCCGTATAGTTTACTTGTTCCTTTCCTGTGTTCACTCACTGGGGTTATACTCATCCTTTTCAACTTCATGTTTTAGTTTTCAGGTTTGAAGATAGTTGGATCTTAGGTAGAGGCGTTTCCTCCTATTCATCTTATGGTAGGTTACCATAACACTCCATGATAGTATTCACGCCAGAGTCACTCTGCTGATAGTCAAGGTCTATTGTATGTGTACATGGCTATTTAAATATAATTCATGAGTTTGGTTGTAAACACAGCATTTTTGGCTTGAATAGTAATACTACCACAGGTTGGCACATGGTAATATTATTTTGTGAATGGTATTGGTCAGTTGCTATGATTTGTTTTTGAAAGGAAATTATTTCGAAAACAATGAATGAAGAACCTTAGAGGGAAAAGAGGGACAAGTGGTCTAATAAATAAGTTTTCATAATAAAGCTTGCTTAGGCCCGATGGGCTATGCCTATTAGGTCCATGCATCGGTCATGGCCCGGGATTGGGCTGTGACAAGGACGTTTCCCTTTTTTCTTTTCTCAAGCATCGCTTAGCAAGGAAGATTTGGCCATTGCTCTTGGTGGTTTTTGACTTAGGGTTTGAAGAGTTTGAAAGGAGGAGGAGTTCTAATTTTGAAGGGGCGATTGAAGAAAAGAGAATGTGAAAGGGAGATGAGAAGTTAAGAGAAGTTATTAATTTCTCTCTTTACATAAGGTTTGATATCTCCTTTTAAAAATTCAAAATTTCAGCCTCTATTTTACTTTTTCAATTTTCAATAGTTAGACAATTTTCCTTTCCTCCGTTCTCCCTTTATTTTTAATATTTTAGCTTTTTAATTGATTAAATCTTACATTTAACCAATTAAGTCAAGCACTTTGAATACATTAATCAACACAGAATGTTTTTAATCTGTTAAATGATTTTCTTAACCGACTAAGTCTCCACTGACTTGTTTAATTTGTTTAATTATGCAAATGGTAACTTAATCTGTATATGCCTTTAGTTTAAGAAATATTTCTAACAGATTACTTAAGTTGTGTAAGGTGAACTTAAAAGATTTACCTAAAACTTATTTACATTAAGCATCCCTAAATCTCTTCTAATTTCGCAAAATCGTTCTTCACTTAAGGGTTTTGTGAGGATATCAGACAATTAATGCACAGTATCAACAAATTCAATCTTAATATCTCCTTTAAGAACATGGTCTCTAATAAAATGATATTGAATTTTTATGTGTTTGGTTCTAAAGTGTTGAACTAAATTCTTTGAGATGTTTAGATCACTTGTGTTATCACAAAATATGGGTATATTATGCATGGTTATTCCAAAATCCTTTAACTATTATCTAATCCATATAATTTGTGCACAACAACTTCCTAAGGATATGTATTCTACTTCAACTATAGATAATGCAATAGAGTTTTGCTTTTTACATGACCAAGATACAAGCATATTTCCAAGAAATTGACAAGTGCCATTAGTGTTTTTCCCATCTGTTTTACTTCCAGCAAAATCAGCATCAGAATATTCAACAAAATTAAAAGATGATCCTTTTGGATACCATAATCCTAAACTTTGTGTATCCAAAAGGTAGCTAAAGATTCTTTTCACAACAATCAAATGTGATTCTTTGGGCTGTGATTCGAATCGTGCACACAAGCATACACTAAACTGTATGTCAAGTCTGTTGGCAGTTAAGTAGAGTAAAGAGTTGATCATACCTCTATAGAGCTTTTGATCAACACTTTTTCCCTTTTCATCTTTATCAAGCTTGATAAAGGGACTTCTTGGGGTGCCAATGACTTTAGCTTCATCACATCAAACTTTTTCAACATTTCTTTTGTGTACCTTTCTTGATTAATAAAGATACCATCCTTATATTGTTTAATTTGAAGACCAAAAAAGAATTCAGTTCACCCATCATGCTCATTTCAAACTTACCCTGCATTTATTCAGCAAAGTTCTTATACAAACTTCATCAATAGCACTAAATACAATATCATTCACATAAATTTGAACTATAATTAAATCATTCAAGCATTTCTTAATAAATAAGGTTGTATCAACACTTCTTTTAACGTAACTTTTTTGAACCAGAAATTTTGAAAGTCTTTCATACCAAGCTCTTGGAGCTTGTTTTAGTCCATATAAGTCCTTATGCAATTTATAAACATAGTTAGGTTTTTCAAAATCTTCCAAACCAAGAGGTTGTTTGACATAAACTTCTTTTTGAATATGGCCATATAACAATGCACTTTTCACATCCATTTGAAATAGATTGAAATTCATGAAACATGCAAATGCAAGTAATAATTTTATGGCTTCTAACCTGGCAACAAGAGCAAAGGTTTCATCATAGTCAATACCTTCTTCTTGATTATATCCTTGAGCAACTAGCCTAGCTTTGTTTCTTGTTACATTACCTTGTTCGTCCACCTTGTTTTTAAACACCCACTTTGTACCAACAATTGGGTGATTGAATGGCCTTGGAACTAATGTCCAGACTCTGTTTCTTTCAAATTGTTCAAGCTCTTCTTGCATGGACAACATCCAGCTTTCTTCCTTTTCTGCTTCTTTGAAGTTTTTAGGCTCAACTTGTGAAATGAAGGCTACGTATTCACATGTTTCTTTAACTTCTCTTCTTGTTTTAACTCTTTCTAAAAGATCACCAATAATCTGCTCTTGTGGGTGGTCTTTAACATATTTCTAGCTCTTTGAAATATCATTGTGTTGGTTTTCAACTCTTTGTAAATCTTCTAAAGATGAAACTTCTGCTTCTCTTTCATGGGAGTTTTCTTTACTATTTTTATTGTTCTCCAGACTCATTTATTCCATTTGTTTCTCAAGATCCTCTGCATCATCATCATCAACAAAAGCTTTCTTTTGCACAGCATTAGTTTCATCAAAAACTACATGAATAGACACTTCAATCATTAAAGTTCTTTTGTTAAAGACTCTATATGTCTTTGAATTTAGTGCATATCCTAGAAAAATTACCTCATCACTCTTAACATCAAAATTTTCAAGAGTGTGTCTTCCATTATTTAAAACAAAACATTTACTATTGAAACTTCTAAAATGAGAAATATTTGGTTTTCTGCATTTGTATAATTCATAAGGAGTTTTAGATATCATGGACCTTATTGCAACTCTATTTAAAATGTAGGCTGCTGTATTAATAGCTTCTGCCTAAAAATGCTTTGGTAAATTGTTCTCATAAAGCATGGTTCCAGCCATTTCCTTTAAGGTTCGATTTTTTTTCTCAACAACTCCATTTTGTTGAGGTGTTCTAGGTACGAAAAAGATGTGATCAAACCCTTTTTTATTACAAAAATTTTCATATTTATCTCCTTTAAACTCACCACCATGATCACTTCTAATGCAGATAATAAGGAGTCCTTTTTCATTTTGAACTTTCTTACAGTGAGTTGCAAATGTAGGTAATGCATCATTTTTGTAAGCAAGGAAGTAGACCCAAGTATATCTGGAATAGTCATCAACTATCACAAAACTATATGATTTACCTCCTAAGCTATTTATGTTAATTGAACCAAATAGATCTATATGCAACAGTTCATGAGGTCTAGAGGTTGAAATGATCTTTTTGGCTTTGAATGATGTTTTAACTTGTTTCCCTAATTAACAAGCATCACAAATCTGATCATTTACGAATTTAATTTTAGGCAATCTAATAACCAAATTTTTTCTCACTAGTTTTGAAATGGTATACATGCTTGCATGTCCAAGTCTTTGATGCCATAACTAGCTATAATTTTCATCATTTGTCATAAGACATGTCTCACAATCTAGCTCAAGACCTTCAAGAAATATAACATACATGTCTTTGATTCTTTTTCCTATAAATGCAATTTTGTTGGTGCTAATATCTAAAACTTCATATTTATGTGAATCAAAACATACTTTAAAGCCTTTGTCACACAATTGACTAATACTTAATATATTATGCTTTAAGCCTTTAACAAACAAAACATGATTAATTTGAGCATGAGAATTTTTACCAATAGTTCCTATACCATGAATTTTGCATTTTGAATCATCTCCAAGTGATACTATACCACCTTTTTTTTTATCTAGTTGAGCAAACAGCATTTCATTTCCTATCATATGCCTTGAGCAGCCACTATCCATGTACCATGGTTGCTTCTGCTTCATTTAAGCTTTTAAACATTTATCCTCTCAGTTTAGCTCAACCTGCAAAACAAATTTTCAGTCTTTCCTAATAGGTACCCATACCTTGACGGGTCCTTGAAGGTTAATTGATACATGAAAGCCTTTTGGTACACAAATCATTTTTGTTCTTTATTTGTTTTTTCTTCTATGACATTCATAGGAAAGATGACCTATTTTGCCACATACATAACACTTAGATGAGAAAACATGAGAATTTCTCTTAAAGGTTGTATTTATTCTTGATGTTTCTTTTGTTAAGTCCTTAAAAGCAATGTTTTCATCAATTGCCTTTTGCAATGCCTCATTTTTGTTATTAAGGTCCAATTTCAAAAGTTCAAAATCTGTTTTAGAATGTTCTAGGTTAGTTTGAAGAAAATTTCTCAGTTCAAAAAAGAAAGTTGAATTCATATCTTAACTTTTTTAATTCATTCTCAAGAGATGTAGTCTTTCTTTTTAGGACTTTATATTTTAGTGCAAGTTTTTCAAACTCATCATATAGGCATTCATATTCTTCTTGAAACTCATCAATTGAAATATCACAAAGGGTAAAGGATACCTTGAATTCATCATCTTTGGCCATCAAGCATAGGTTTGCTCTTTCTTCCACTTTCTCTTCATCAACTTCTAAACTTGATGTATCACTGTCAAACCAAGTTGCAACCATCATAGCTTTCTTTGATTTTTTATTTTTCTTGGGAGTTTCCTCCTTCAGTAATGAGCATTCTGATTTGAAGTGTCCAAGTTTCTTACACTCAAAACGTATAATTTTTTTTCTTATTAAATTCATTTTTGTTTTTGACCTTCCATGAGGAACCTTAATCTTTTTTGTAGCTTTTCTTAGCAAGTATTTTATCACTTTATCCCATAAGTTTTATAAATCTTCTAGCTAACATGGCCAACTCTTCATCATCATCACATGATAGATTCTCTAACTTTTCTTCAAGAGTGCTTGCTTTCAAAGCAATACTTTTCTTCATTTATATGGCTTCTCTCTTGTCTTTTTGTTCTTCTTCTTCTTCTTTATGCTCCAGCTCATGAGTGAGAAGAAAGTCACAGATTTCATCAAGAGTGATGACATTCAAATCTTTAACCTCTCGAATAACAGTCACTTTTGGCTTTCAATTCTTAAGTAGGCTTCTAAGAAGTCTTTTGACAAGTTTATGTTCAAGAATTGGCTTACCTAATGACTAAGTTTGTTGGTGATGTTAGTAAACCTATCAAACATGCTGGTGATATCTTCACTAGGTTCCATCTTGAACATTTCATAGTTGTGGGTTAAGAGAGTAATTTTGGACTCCTTAACTTGTGAAGTCCCTTCATGAATGATTCTAAGTTTGTCCCAAACTTGTTTAGCAGTGATGCAACTTGACATTTTGTTAAATTCTGTGGTAGTCAAGGCACAATGTAAAGTATTAATTGCCTTAAAATTTGTTTGAACTTTTTTTGTTTCAGCTTCATTCCATTCAACTCTCAACTTAGGAATCCTTTCACTGGTCATAACATTTGTGGTCGAAGGGATACAAGGTCCATCAATGATAACATCTCACATTTCATAATCTATTGCTTTTATGTAAATAGACATTTCAGTGCTCCAATAAGAGTAGTTCGATCCATCAAACAGAAGTGGTTTATTTGTGGACTCTCCCTCAGCAAAAATAGATTTTTGAAGAACCATTTGGATCTTCCTTAATGATGTTAAGCCTTAAGAATCAGGGTTAGATTCTAATACCACTTGTTGGTCCCTAAGTGTGTGCTAGAAAAGGGTGAATTGCACTTTTTAAATGTCACTAAAGTTAACTTCAAATTTTGAGCTTATTAAAATTAAATGATGAAAAGTTGAGATGTAGATGGAAGAATGATTTAAAGGAGAATGAAATGAAGAAATAAAAGAGGGTAGAAAATGCATAAAGATTTATAGTGGTTCAGTCTCTTTGACCTACATCTACTACCTCGATCTTCTAATCAAAGATTTTTAAATCAATTCACTAGAATCAGTGGATTTCCCAAGCATCCACCAAGTTTTTACAATGGTTTTTCACTGGCTCAACCACAACCTTTCAAAAATGGTTTTTCACGGGATCAACCAAAACCCAAAATCTAACTTTTCTAAGGTTGAGTTAGAACCTACAACAACAACCAAGCTAACATAAGCTTGACTAATCCCCTTAAAGTGCTTCGCACACTCTAAGTAATCAAGGAATACAGATATGAAGATGTACCTATGATCACTAACCTGATCTAAATGGTACAAAATGAGGTGCTAAACTCTATTACAAAGATTGGAGTGAAACATAAGAAGAATTGAGAGGATTTTTGCTAATTTTGGTCTCTTTTTGTTCTTGGAAGCATCTCATAATTTTCTTAGCCTTTAGAGATGTCTTTTATTGTAAAACCCGACCCTATAAACACATGTCATGACATACATGCACTGAGTAGCATGTTATTACACTAGCAAAGTTCCTAAGAATAGACGAAACCCGGTATTGTACCTAGCGGTACACTTGAATTGATTTAACCTCGAACTAGTTCAAATAGGAATCGTATGATGAAATTTAATATTTTACAGTCCAGGAATGACTAAAAATGATTGTTCGGAGTTCGAGGGTTCATTTGGGGAAAAAATTGAAAATTTTGATCTTCAAGGGTAAAATCGTCATTTTGCCACCTAAGATAATAATTTCATCATGGAGTGAAATTTTTGACCAAGATTAACTATTTGGAGTATAATTTAATGATAGGAAGTGAAAATTTTCAATTCCGGTAATTTTTGAAACATAGGGCAAAACAATAATTTTATCGCCTAGGGGTAAAAATCGTAATTTTCCCCACCCAAAACTTGTCAAAATCATAGGATTTACTTATTTTTGGTATGAATAACTATGGTATGTTAAGTGGTGAAAAATTGAAGTTTAAAGGATAAAATTTTAGAAACGGGCCAATGAAAAAGTGACACATGGCACTTTTTAATTGTTTAATATTATTTTAAAGGAAAATCAGCCCATTTAAACCCCACATCAGGTGATGGCCGGCCATAAGGAGAAAAGAAGAGAGAAAATAAAGAGGAAAGGAAGAAAAGAGAAAAACCAAAGGAAAACTAGAAAATTCAAAGGGAAATTCGCGTTTTTTGTCCGTTTACATATCTAACGGTAAGATTTTTCAACTTTAGCTTGATTTCTACCTTTCCTATGCCTTTGTTTTCATTTAGCATGCTTGAGGAGAGAGATCAAAAAGTGATACCAAGAGCTAGCCGAATTTCAAGGGGGAGGATTTTGAATTTTTTAGGTTTTGATTCTTAGTTAAATTGGTAGTTTTAGTTAGTTAAATGTGTATAGAAATCAAATTGGGCAAGAAAGCATGAAATTCTCACAATACCCACCCTTGGCCGAATATTCAATGATATACAATGATGATGAACTGATTTTTATTCTAAGTGAAATGAAGAGAAAATGATGAAAAATGGTTAAATGTGATAGAAAAACAAAGTGAAAAATTTACCGAGTTAATGTCCCATTTTTGATCGAATTTTCCAAGGAGGAAAGTGAGCTGATTTTGGTGATTTTAAAGGGTTATTGGCTGATATTTAATGGTTAGAAATGTTGGAGAGAAAATGGGATAATTTAGAGCTAAAATGGAGCTCGTTAACAATTTATCGGGTAAAGTGCCAAAAATAGGTTAATACCGCATTTAAGCCGTTTTAGGCTATTGCATTTCATACCATGCATTAGTATAGGATTTAAGTCAATTATATAGTGATTTAGCATCAATGTGGTGAATTGTGTAATTTTTGCAATGTGTCTAGGAGGAGAGCCTTCCGGTAAAGGCAAGAAAGTCGTACCCGATGAACAGTGATAGGGGCACCTAGAAAGCATTTAATTTGTACAAATAGTGAGTAAACCTATTATTATTGTAAATTATCTAGAGATTATTTTTAAATGCTCTTTATGTATTTTATGAAACGAAAATGAAATTAAAATGGGACTTTTGATGTTTTAGAAATAAATGTGACAAATAAATATATTGTGTTGATTATCTGAAATAAGAAACTTTTGATTATGAAATTGAGTAAATGGGAGGCTGCCAATTGTCTTGAAAAATATCTTTTCCTATGAATGGCTTATGATATATAAGTATATGTGGCTATATTTTATAATTGCATTGGAAATTTATGTAAGCTGTCTTTTACTATGCAGGCTGGGTAAATAAATAAAGTCACGTTATACTGTCAAAAGTTTATTAAAGTTGGTGGGTTTAGTCACTGCAGTGATGGGTTTCCATGGACTGCCTATTAAAAAGACACGATAAACCCCGTTATATAGTTGCTCCAGTTGTAGAGGCAAGGAGGGTAACTCCCGAGTAATGTTAGAGCTCACTTCATGTCGAACCCCCACGTGAATGTATAACTCAGCCAACGCCAAGGAACGGTTTGTTTTCAAAACTAACATGTGTTTAACATGTAAATATCTTAACAACCTTGGCGGACTCGGTTAGATACCTCGGCCAAGGTATCCCCGAGGACTAGTTTTTGGCTTGAGCCTTGTTTCTAATAAAAGTCATAGGCCTTAACAACTGTTTTGGTAAATTACAAATATTTTATGGTTTAAGAATTAAATTGAAAACCTTATGAAATGGTTTGTGATTTGTTGTTTAAACTTGCCTCCATTTTACTCGCCTTTAGATATTTATGATAATGTCTGTTTACTCATTGGGATTGCAAAATCTCACCCACCTCCTTTCCAAATATTATAGGCCTGTGGTAGCTTGTAGATACCCGATTTTGTCAAGGATTCCAGTTGACCCCTCTATCTCACAAACAGTAGGCTACTATCACCAACACTTGGTGTATTTACGGGCCACTTGTCATTGTAATTATTATTGTACATTATAAGTTTGTAAATTATTGTATGTATGAATTTATTTTACTTCTACGTTACAAAAGATTTTTACACGTGTTTCTATAAATATGTTTTATATAAAAATTTTATATTTTAATCAATATTTTGAATAGTAATATTTGTCTATAAATCCTTTTAAAATAATTTTATCTTTTAATTTACTTGAGCCGGAAATGACTGGTAATTGTTTAAAACGGAATGTTTAACAACTATTGCTCACCGAAAAGGCAAGAAACTGATACGTAAGCCTTGCGAGGTTCCGATTGGCATTTCGGGTAATGAGTGTAAATTAGGATGTCACAGCTGTTGTCATGGGCCCGAGGGAGGTTCCAGGTCGTGACAATTCGGTTGGTATCAGAGCTTTCGGTTTAAAAGCTTATGGTTTTTTAAGAAGTTTTTTATTTTTAAAGTTCTTAGATTTAAAGTTATTTTAAAATAATCTACAATGTCAGTGTGGCCCAGTTAAGATTAGTAAGTTGCATGTAGTTGCATATAGAGTCTTAAGTCGTCTTAACCAATTCTGTTCTTTTGTAGATCATTATGCCTCCTCGACGTGAGCTACCACTTATCACTAGATCTACCGGTAAGGGAAGAGGTCGCATCAGACAGAGTCAGTCGGATTTCATAGAAGAGGAGTTGGCTGGGTCTTCTTTTAGAGCAGTTCCTACTACTGAGTCTATTGACATTCTTATACCTCCTCCACCACCTGTTGCTACTCCTGACGTACTTGCCATGTCACCCGAGGCAGCTCAGGCATTAGTGGCTTTTCTCGCTACTCTTACAGGCCAAGCTCAGGCTGGTCCAGTTCCACCCACTATTTCCCCTATAACAGCCCCAGTACCACCACTTCCTATTCCACCCCAAACACCGAACATCTCCATTTCTAAGAAATTGAAGGAAGCTAGACAGTTAGGTTGCGTCTCGTTTACTGGTGAGTTAGATGCGATCGTAGTTAGGGATTGGGTTATTTAGGTATAGGAGACACTAGCATATATGGAATTAGATGATGAGATGAAATTGAAGGTGGCTACACGATTATTTGAGAAGAGAGCCTGTACCTGGTGAAGTTCAGTAAAGTCTAGCTCTCCTATACCGCTGACTTGGACAGATTTCCTCCGAGAGTTCGATGGTCAGTACTACACCTATTTCCATCAGAAAGAGAAAAAGAGAGAATTTCTGAGCTTGAAACAAGGAAACATGACCATTGAGGAGTATGAAACTTGTTTTAACGAGTTGATGTCTTATGTACTTAAGTTGGTGAAACTGGAGCAAGACTAAGTAAACTACTTTGAGGAGGGACTTCGTAATAAGATACGGGAGTGTATGATAGTGACTGGCAAGGAGTCGTATAAGGAAGTTGTGCAGATGGCCTTACGGACTGAGAAGCTCGCCACTGAGAATAGACGGATCCAAGCTGAGTTTACAAAGAGAAGAAATCCGCCTACGTTCCCGGGTCAGTCTTCAAAGAGAGGCAGAGATTCGACATCTACTGCAGGAAGTACTACCTCAGCGTTAATGGCATCCACTAGACCTCCATCTCAGCAGAGATCTTCTAGATTTGATCGGCCAGTGATGAGTAATCAGAGGGGGACTTCAGGAGGATTGGACAGATGTCGTAATTGCTGAGGAATTCATGTTGGGTCATGTAGAAAGCCTATAAGATATTTTCAATGCGGCCAACAGGGGCATATCTAGAGAGATTGTCCTCAGTTGAGACGGGGTACAATAGCTACTTCTACTCCTCTGACTCGTCCTAGTATACCGCGGAGAGACACTTCGGGATCATAGTCTAGACAGGGCTCAGTGATACGGTCAAGCATGGGGAGTAATACCCCAAAGTGGCTATCTTTCAGACCGCAGCCCCAGATTTCGATCAGGGTTTTTGCAGTGACTAAGGATGAAGCCCGAGTTTGACCTAGCACAGTGATAGGTACTATGATTGTGTTTGATAGAGATGCACATGTTTTGATAGATTCGGGCTCCGATAGATCATACGTGAGCATATCATTTGCATCATTCTCAGATAGGAACCTGTCACCATTAGAGGAGGAGATTATAGAGCATACTCCTCTAGGTGAGTGGTTAGTAAGAAATACGTATTCTAGAGACTGTGGTATTAAAGTTGGGAAAGAAGAATTTATGGGTGATTTAATCCCTTTGGAGATTCGGGACTTCGATTTGATCTTGGTATGGATTGGTTGTCCACTCATCGAGTAAAGGTGGATTGTTTTAAGAAGGAAGTGACTCTCCAGAGTTCAGAGGGAGTAGAAGTTGTATTTACGGGGGAGCGTCGAGTATTACCATTTTGTGTAATCTCAGCCCTCAAAGCTTTGAAATTGGTGCAAAAGAGATATCTGGCATACTTGGCTCACGTGATTGATATATCAAGGGAGGAACCTAAGTTAGAGAATGTCCCCATAGTTAGTGAGCTCCCTGATGTATTTCCTGATGGATTATCGGGACTTCCTCCCAATCATGAGATCGAATTCACCATTGACTTACTTTCGGGTACTACCCCTATCTCTATTCCTCCATATAGAATGGCTCCGGCAGAGTTGAAGGAGTTGAAAGTACAGTTGAAAAAGTTAGTGGATAAGGGTTTTATACGCCCTAGTACATCTCCGTGGGGTGCACCGGTTTTATTTATGAAAAAAAAGATGGTACCCTTCGGTTATGTATAGATTACCGATAGCTTAACAAAATGACCATGAAGAACAAGTATCCGTTGCCGAGGATTGATGATCTTTTCGATCAATTACAGGGAGCTACAGTGTTTTTTAAGGTTGATTTGAGGTCTGGGTATCATCAGTTGAGGATTAAAGAACAAGATGTACCCAAGACAGCGTTCAGGACTCGATACGGTCATTATGAGTTCTTGGTCATGCCTTTCGGGTTAACTAACGCACCGGCAGTTTTTATGGATCTCATGAACAGGGTGTTCCACCCTTATTTGGACAAGTTTGCTATTATGTTCATTGATGACATCCTGGTTTACTCGAGAGATAATGATGAGCACGCTACCCACTTGCGTATAGTATTACAGACTTTGCAGGAAAGATAATTGTATGCAAAGTTTTCGAAGTATGAGTTTTGGTTACAGAAAGTGGTATTCTTGGGACATTAGTATCAGGAGCTGGAATATATGTTGATCCCAAGAAGATAGAGGCAATTTTACAATGGGAGCAACCTAAGACAGTGACGGAGATTTGTAGTTTCTTCTTATTAGCCGGTTAACCTCCACTCCCATTTTAACACTTCCTGTTAACGGAAAAAAATTTATGGTGTACAGTGATACACTTAAGTTGGGGTTAGGGTGTGTGTTGATGCAGGATGAAAAAGTTGTGGCTTATGCTTCTAGATAGCTAAAGAGGCATGAAGCAAATTACCCTACCCATGATTTAGAGTTAGCAACAGTGGTGTTTTCTTTAAAAACCTGGAGGCATTATTTGTATGGTGAGCATTGTCAAATATTTACGGATCACAAAAGTTTAAAATATTTGCTCACTCAGAAGGAGCTTAATTTGAGGCAAAGGCGATGGTTGGAGTTGATAAAAGATTATGACTTGGTGATAGACTATCATCCCGAAAAGGCGAACGTTGTAGCTGATGCCTTAAGTCGTAAGTCTTCATCGTCTTTAGCAGCACTTCAGAGTTGTTATTTTCCAGCATTATTAGAGATGAAATCTCTTGGGGTCCAGTTGAGAAATGGTAAGGATGGATCCTATTGGCAAGCTTCATTGTGCGACCTTCGTTACTCAATCAGATCAAGGACATTTAGAGGTCTGATAATGAGTTAAGAAAAAAATTCAAAAATTGACCGATGGAGGAGTCAGTGAGTTCAGATTTAGAGAGGATAGCATCTTGGTGTTTAGGGATCGAGTTTGTGTTCCTGAGGGAAACTAGCTGAGACAGGCGATCATGGAAAAAGCCCATTCACCTGCCTATGCATTACATCCTTGAAGCACCAAGATGTATAGGACTATCAGGGAGAATTATTGGTGGCCAGGTATGAAGCGAGACGTAGCAGAATTTGTAGCAAAGTGTCTCGTATGTTAGCAAGTTAAGGCGGAGCATCAGAAACCAGCAGGTACACTTCAGTTTTTACCTATTCCCGAGTGGAAATGGGAGCATGTAACTATGGATTTTGTTTTGGGACTACCGCAAACACAGAGGGGAAAGGATGCGATCTGGGAGATCATAGATCGGTTGACTAAGTCCGCTCACTTTTTAGTTGTCCATAGTACATACTCTATTGAGAAGCTGGCTCAGCTCTATATAGATGAGATTATAAGGTTACATGGAGTTCCCGTTTCTATAGTGTCAGACCGAGATCCTCAATTCACTTCTCGATTTTAGCCAAAATTTCAAGAAGCTCTCGAAACCAAATTGAAATTTAGCACTACTTTTCACCCACAGACGGATGGTCAATCAGAAAGGACTATCCAAATTATGGAGGATATGTTGAGGGCTTGTGTCATGGATTTTCTTGGGAGTTAGGATAGACACTTGCCATTAGTGGAATTTTCTTACAACAACAGCTTCCAGTCTAACATTGGTATGGCACCGTACGAAGCTTTATATGGAAGGAAATGTCGTACTCCACTTTGTTGGGATGAAGTGGGTGAAAGAAAGTTAGTTAATGTGGAATTGATCGATCTAACTAATGACAAGATCAAGGTTATACGAGAGAGGCTAAAGGTAGCCCAGGATAGGCAGAAGAACTATGCAGATAAACGGAGAAAAGACTTGGAGTTTGAGATCGATGATAGAGTTTTTTCTAAGGTTTCTCCGTGGAAAGGTGTGATTCGATTTGCGAAGCGGGGAAAGCTTAACCCGAGGTATATTGGACCATTCCGAATCATTGAGAGAATTGGACCAGTGGCTTATCGGTTAGAACTACCTCCGAAGTTAGATCGGATCCACAACGTTTTCCATATCTCCATGCTTAAGAAATATGTACCAGATCCCTTGAAGCACCTCCGATCGAGTTGCATGACGATTTGAAGTTCGAGGTGCAACCTGTGAGTATCTTGGATCGAAAGGATCAAGTATTGAGGAACAAGAGTATTTCAATGGTCAAAGTGTTGTGGAAAAGTGCTCGAATGGAGGAAATGACCTGGGAAGTAGAGCATCAGATGAGGAACCAATACCCGCATCTATTTGTCGAATCTAGTAAGTGAAATTTTGAGGTCAAAATTTTATTTTAAGGGGGGTAGAATTGTAAAACCCGCCCTATAAACACATGTCATGACATGCATACACTGAGAGCATCTTATTACGCTAAGAAAGCCCCAAAGAATAGACGAAACCCGGTATTGTACCTAACGGTACACTTGAGTTGATTTAACCTCGAACTAGTTCAAATAGGAATCATAGGATGAAATTTAATATTTTACAGTCCAGGAATGACTAAAAATGATTGTTCGGAGTTCAAGGGTTCATTTGGGAAAAAATTGAAAATTTTGATGTTCAGGGGCAAAATCGTCATTTTTCCACCTAAGATAATAATTTCATCATGGAGTGAAATTTTTTACCAAGATTAAATATTTGGAGTATAATTTAATGATAGGAAGTGAAAATTTTCAATTTCAGCAATTTTCGAAACATAGGGGCAAAACAGTAATTTTGTCACCTCGGGGTAAAAACTGTAATTTTCACCACCCAAAACTTTTCAAAATCATAGGATTTACTTATTTTTGGTATGAATAACTATGGCATGTTAAGTGGTGAAAAATTGAACTTTAAAGGATGAAATTTTAAAAACGGGCCAATGGAAAAGTGACACATGGCACTTTTTAATTGTTTAATATTATTTAAAGGAAAATCAGCCCATTTAAACCCCACATCAGGTGATGGCCGGCCATAAGGAGAAAAGAAGAGAGAAAATAGAGAGGAAAGGAAGAAAAGAGAAAAACCAAAAAAAAAACTAGAAAATTCAAAGGGGAATTCGCATTTTTCGTCCGTTTACACGTCTAACGGTAAGATTTTTCGACTTTAGCTTGATTTCTACCTTTCCTATGCCTTTGTTTTCATTTAGCATGCTTGAGGAGAGAGATCAAAAAGTGATACTAAGGGCTGGCCGAATTTCAAGGGGGAGGATCTTGAATTTTTTAGGTTTTGATTCTTAGTTAAATTGGTAGTTTTAGTTAATTAAATGTGTATAGAAATCAAATTGGACAAGAAAGCATGAAATTCTCACAATACCCACCCTTGGCCGAATATTCAATGACGTACAATGATATTGAACTGATTTTTATTCTAAGTGAAATGAAGAGAAAATGATAAAAAATGGTTAAATGTGATAGAAAAACAAAGTGAAAAATTTACCGAGTTAATGTCCCATTTTTGACCGACTTTTCCAAGGAGGAAAGTGAGCTGATTTTGGTGATTTTAAAGGGTTATTGGCTGATATTTAATGGTTAGAAATGTTGGAGAGAAAATGGGACAATTTAAAGCTAAAATGGAACGCGTTAGCAATTTATCGGGTAAAGTGCCAAAAATAGGTTAATACCGCATTTAAGCCGTTTTAGGCTATTGCATTTCATACCATGCATTAGTATAGGATTTAAGTCAATTATATAGTGATTTAGCATCAATGTGGTGAATTGTGTAATTTTTGCAATGTGTCTAGGAGGAAAGCCTTCCGGTAAAGGCAAGGAAGTCGTACTCGACGAACAGTGATCGGGGTACCTAGAAAGCATTTCATTTATACAAACAGTGAGTAAACCTATTATTATTGTAAATTATCTAGAGTTTATTTTTAAATGCTCTTTATGTATTTTATGAAACGAAAATGAGATTAAAATGGGACTTTTGATGTTTTAGAAATAAATGTGACAAATAAATATATTGTGTTGATTATCTAAAATAAGAAACTTTTGATTATGAAATTGAGTAAATGGGAGGCTGCCAATTGTCTTGAAAAATATATTTTCCTATGAATGGCTTATGATATATGAGTATATGTGGCTATATTTTATAATTGCATTGGAAATTTATGTAAGCTGTCTTTTACTATGCAGTCTGGGTAAATAAATAAAAGTCACGTTATACTATCGAAATTTTATTAAAGTTGGTGGGTTTAGTCACTACAGTGATGGATTTTCGTGGACTGCCTATTAGAGGGGTACGGTAAACCCGGTTATATAGTTATTCCGATTGTAAAGGCGAATAGGGTAACTCCCAGGGTAGCGTTAGAGCTCACTTCACTTCGAACCCCCACGTGAATGTGTAACTCGGCCAACGCCAAGGAACAGCTTGTTTTCAAAACTAACATGTGTTTAACATGTAAATATCTTAACAGCCTTGGCGGACTCGGTTAGATGCCTCGGCAAAGGTATCCTCGAAGACTAGTTTTTGGCTTGAGTCCTGTTTCTAATAAAAGTCATAAGCCTTAACAACTGTTTTGGTAAATTACAAATATTTTATGGTTTAAGAAATAAATTAAAAACCTTATGAAATGGTTTGTGATTTGTTGTTTAAACTTGCCTCCGTTTTACTCGCCTTTAGATATTTATGATAATGTCTCTTTACTCATTGGGATTGTAAAATCTCACCCACCTCCTTTCCAAATATTACAGGCCTGTGGTAGCTTGTAAATACCCGATTTTGTGGAGGATTTCAGTTGACCCCTCTATCTCACAGACATTAGACTACTATCACCAACACTTGGTGTATTTACGGGCCACTTGTCATTGTAATTGTTATTGTACATTATAACTTTACAAATTATTGTATGTATGAATTTATTTTACTTTCACGTTACAAATGATTTTTACACGTGTTTCTATAAATATTATTTTATATAAAAATACTATATTTTAATCAATATTTTGAATAGTAATATTTATCTATAAATCCTTTTAAAATAATTTTGTCTTTTAATTTACTTGAGCCGGAAATGACTGGTAATTATTTAAAACGGAATGTTTAACAACTATTGCTCACAGGAAAGGCAAGAAACTGATACGTAAGCCTTGCGAGGTTCCGATTGGCATTCCGGGTAATGACTGTAAATTAGGACGTCACGACGATTGTCATGGGCCCGAGGGAGGTTCCGGGTCATGACATTTATACTTGAAAAATCAACTCTGATGGATGTTTACAGCTTCAAACTGTTGGAAACAATTTAAAATCATTTCTAGCTGTTAGTTTGTCTTTAAACATTCAAATTCAAATTCTCTAACAGTGAGCTTTTAGCTGGCTAACCATACTTCTTAATCGATTAAGTCTTCTCTGTCTTACAATTTGCTTTGCTCTATTAATCGGCTAAATAAGACTTTAACCGATTAAGAGCTTACTGTCTTTAGAGTAGACAACTTCACTTTTGGATTTTAGCTTACTAACTCCCTTTGGTTATCTAACTAAGAAGCTTCTATTTGTAACTCATTTTGTGACATCTTATTCTGATGAGTTTTGATGTTTGTTTCCCAGTGATTATTCTACTAAGTGACATACATTTTTATCTTGCACGTTCAAGTATTATAGTAAGACATTAATGAATGGGAATGCTTTGTTATCATCAAAAACTTATGGAGCCAACACAAGTTAATAAGGGTTATACCATTAGCAAATCCTAGGGTAATTGAGGACATACCATTACCAATTTATGTCTTATAGGAGATAGACATTCTTATAGTCACTAGCTAGTCCTTAGCTTGTTCGTTGACTTGATTAAATTGTTTGCTTAGTTATTCAAATGCATGTTATGTTAAAGATGCTTAGAATAAGGTTTCTTAGCCAATTTTGGATGAAAGTTAAGATGTAAGACTGATTTTAAGTATAGATAGTCAAATGAGATGGATAAGAGTTGGAAACAGCTCAAATTATAGGTTTTCATAAATGAAGTATCAAGAATTTACAAGAAAGTATCGATACTTGTTAAATAAGAAGCTTAGTAAGTATTTTGTCTAAAAAGTATCTATAGTACCCCGTATTTTGATACGATGGCTAATAAAGTTTACGAATGCCAATTGATGTTAATTACTGAGTTAAAAAGGGTAATTCAAAAGTGAACTTGTGAAATCTCGATCTCCATAGACACATAACTAGAAGTAGACGCAATAATGCGAACTAGGGGTAATTTCATAATTTCTCTTGGTGAGCTCCTACGAGTGGGTTTTTTTTATGCTATTAAAGTCTAAATAGGCCTAAGGAATGAATGAATGATGTTTATGATAGTAAAATATATGAAGAAGATAAAAATAATGATAATTTCCATGGTAGGGGCAAAATGGTCATTTTACATCTCAAGTCTAAATATTTATGTTTTTCGTGAACCCAAGTATTTCTATACTATTATGGACCTTGTCCCAGTGTCAAAAAAGTAAAAAGTTGCACAAAGGATGAAAGGAAGACAAAGTCACCATGTTAAGGGCATTTTGGTAATTTATGTGAGAAATGGATAAACTTTAGATATAAATATCTAAAGCTCCAGCAAATTTCCAGTAGCTTCCAGCAACTCTTTTTCTTCCTCCCCTCTCTTCTCTCCATATCATGTTTCCTTCATCTTCCACGGAAGCCTCCCATGGTAACCCTAAACTTTGTGTTTTTCTATACCTTTTCATAGGGTTTTTCATACTCTTTCTCTTCTACACCTCAAAAACCCTTAAAGGTCTTTCCTTGGTATATTTTCTCACTAGCTGGACGGGTGGAGAGAGAGAGGGAGATTGTCCACAATATCTTGGAAGCTTTTGAAAAGGAATTCAACTACAAAAAACCACTAAGGTGAGTAATGAATTAGGTTTAATTTTCAAGTTGTTGATACTGGTTGATGATTAGAGTGGTGAGTTAATCTATTGTTGGGATTGTTAATCATTTTAAGAATGACTAAAGTAGAGTAAATAACTAGCCACTTAATGGCAATTAGAAACTAGTTAGGAATAACTAGTAGAACTTGATTTAGGAAAGAGCTTTTGGAATTATATTAATGCCAATTTGGGTTGGTGGTGATATTGTGTGTGTATAGGTTCCAACAAGGCCTCACATGTCCATTTGGAGCATTAGTTGAGGCTAGAGTCAAGCAAAAGAATCAACAAGACCGGTGAGTGAACTTGCATCAAAGTGTTTTTGGAAAATACATATGTGTTGGGATGAAGCATTTAAATGATTTTACTTGATTTTCATTAAATTATGCATGGGAATAAGCCCTTGATAAAATGTTTTGATGTGGTGAAAATGTGAAATGTGTAAAAAGATGAATCCATGTGCTCCTATATTATGTTGGTATGTATATATATGAATATGTGTTGTTCATTGATGAATAATGTTGTGTGATGATGATGACCCAGGTATGTGCGATGTGGGAGTGCACATGAGCTGATGATGACCCGATTATGTGCAAGTAGGGAGTGCGCATAAGCCAATGATTACCCGGCTATGTGCGAGTAGGGAGTGCGCATAAGCCAATGATGTCCCGACTATGTGCGAGTAAAGAGTACGCATAAGCCGATGATGATGACCCGGCTATGACGATGAATGAAGTGGGGTGGTGTATGTGTCTATATATGTTTATATATGTATATGTGATAGAAACTTTATGATTATAATATGTGATTGAAATGAATAATGAGAAACTTGATTATTGTCAATGTGTTCACTTTGATGTGCAATATGGTAGGAATGGATTTTGTGGCATGTGAAAATCCCTAAATTGTCATCTGCCCTGAATCTCGCTGCAGCGAGAAACTCTCGGGTGGTGAGGGCACAAACTAGCCTTGTTTCTCACTACAGCGAGAAACTCTCGTGTGGTCCCAAAATTTTGGTGCAGTGCTTTCACTTTGACAATGATTTTAACCACCTTCCAGTTATAACTAGGCAAAGTGATTAACATAAAAGTTGTAGCCCAACCTAGCTTTCTAATGGTCCAAAAATCAGGTCAATTGGACTTCTTTAGTGGGAGATATGCTAGAAAAACCAAAACATATGCAAACTGAGACTGTTTCTCGCTACAGCGAGAAACTTGCTGTCCTGCTTACTACCTTGCTTGATTTTGACATATTTTTCACCCATTTAACTTCGTGGATTGATCATGGGTTTTTGCAACACTATGAGGTTATTAATCAAAGTTTGAAATGAGGGGTTTTTAGTAAGAAATTAAATCAATTGCATTGTTTTTGAAACAAGTGCATCATGATTCTCAAGTTCTCCTTATCGATTGCTTGTTCCCTTCTTATGTTCACTCACTGAGTTTTATACTCACATTTTTAAACTTCATGTTTTCAGATTTAGAGGCAGTTGGGACCTAGATTGAGTTGTCCACTTATGCTCGCCTTCTTGGTAAGTACTGTAGCATCTCAGTAGCTGTACCTTCACCCACGGTCACTCCGCTGATGGTCAAGGGTCTGTTATTTGTGAACATGTATATGTAATGTAATCCGCTAGTATCCATGTTATAAGTCAAATATGTATATTTGATTACTGATGCCATTAGGAGTTGGCAAACGGGTGAATTTATTTTGACATAATAAAATTGTAAGTATTAGGTCATTATAAAATGTTACTGAAATATTTTTAGTAGAAAATTACAATATGTGGTTTTAGAAAGGATGGTTGGGAATGATGATCGGGATTATATAAAAAGGTTTGCTTGGGCTTAATGGGCTATACCCATTGAGCCCATGCGCCGATCATGGCCCAGGATTTGGGTTGTGATAGTATGGATACCTCTCCTAAAGGTAACGATACTTAAACTCTGGAATGGTAAGTTTAGCCCTTTCTTGATGTGTTCTAAATGTTTTTACACTCAAGCTTTATTACAAAGATTTATATGACTTCTAATGGTTTTGCAAAATATTCAAAGGTTTGATTTGTACCTACGTTCAATGATTTGAAGGTTAACATGTTGAATTCAAGAGATTTTAAAATGCATTTAAAGGCTTGGTTTACATCCACTTTCTAGAATTTGGTGACTGAATATTTGAATCACATACATGCATGTTTATTCAAAGATTTTATTGTGCAAAAGCTCTAGTCCTTTGACTTGTCCCATTCCCGTATCTACTCACGAAGCCTTTGTGACTCACATGTTAACTTCCCATATTTTTTTTGCAAATCAGTGATAGCTTTCCCATTAGTAGCCAGTGTCATAGAGACGTGATCCGTTCTTCTTCTTTTGGTCGATGATCTAGCAAACGCTTGCAACCTAGAGATTGTGTCATGTTTCGCTGACAAGTCATTTTTTTAGTTATGTGTATGTTATGGATGATGAATATATGTTATGGATTTGAAGCCTTTTAGGGCACTGTGCATATTTACTGAATTATGTTTATCATGGCCAAAGGCCCAATTAAGCACTGAGGTGCAAGTACCTGTTTAAAAAAATGATTTCAAAAGTTTGTTTGAAATACTTTAATATATACATTTGAGCATTCCCACACTTTATGAGGCAGCATTCCATAATGGTGTGAAGGCACAACAAATAGTATGGTTCATGAAATGAATGTTTAATGCTTTGCATGGTTGTACAATTTATATATGAATACAAGAGGCTTTCTTAGGTCTAACAAGCTATACCTATCTAAATTCATGCACCAGTCACGAACCTCCAAAAACAAGTTGTGACATATAGCTAAATGGAGATCATTGCAGAAGACCTGGTCGCAGGGCATAGTAGAATGAAGAAGCGAGGTCACATGTTTTACATGTGCTTCCTTAAAATAGTCAAATGTATAGCCAATAGTGTAGCACATGTGGTATTTATTTAATCAATAACTTTTTACTATTTGTAAATATAAGTTAGTTTTGTTAATATTTAACTAACTTGAAATAGAGTATAAATACTCTTTTTTGTATTCATTTCCATTTAGTGAAATACTTGAAGTTTTCTACGATGACTCATCTCCTCTCAAATCCTCCCCGAATTCTCACAAGATATATCAATTAATACATGTAACATGTTAAAAGAAGGAAATCTGTCATTAGTTTCTTAACGGGAATAAGCAGATCTTAGGAGGATCAAAGGTCACCCCGCCATCTCCTGTACCAGCCACAAGCTCAACATCAACCCTGGGACAATTAGGCTTCAACTCATAATCCCAACCCAATATACCTGTTCGATAAAAAACCTTCAACTTCATACCTATGTGAAAGCTCATTTCTCCCTTTATTTCATCTTTCCTTATCCCCTCCAACACCCTGTCATCAATGAAGGGCTGCTCCTCTCCACATTGAGTGCTGTTGAACTTCATTTGGGCAAGTCTTTGCTTTTTTGGCCCCAGGTGCATGGCCTTCATAACAGCACATGAAATAGGATTACTGTAATTGTAATACAATGAACTTCCAAAGCCGTCAATGGCCAACTCTAATACGCTGTTCTGATTCGCGAATAGTAGCGTTGCATCCCAGCTTGCCGCGGTTAAGAAGTTGGATGCGTTAAGACCTGATACCGATAGAGAATGAATTTTGAGTATCAAAGGCTGCTGCTGTGGTTGCGGAGCATATTTTGATGCCATGCTGATTCCTACTATTAGGATGGTCATTCCAGTCACTGTGCCAAGTACTGTGAGAGCCAACTGTAAGATGCTTGAACAGTCCTTTGGCTCCCCAGAGGCCATATTTTTTTGTGCAGGAGACATTAACAAACATGAACAAGACTACACAACTTTACTTTCCTCCAGGCGCTCCTCTTTCAATCCCCAGCCCTGTTCATCCGAAGTTTAGACCAAAAATCAATGATTTCCCTTAAATTTTACTCGAAAAAAGTGTCACTAAACCACAAGGTTATTGGTACTTTCAAGCAAATAGTAATATGCAAAACAAGGAACTGATGATTACTACACGTAAAAATGGTTCAACACCTATCCAAACGCATCTTCTAGTTGCTGTGCGCCTCTTGGCTGCGATTAACTCTAGCAATATATTTCATAACTACTGTGGCTAATCCTATTTGAACAACGCAAACTGGATTGGAGATTAGGCCTACTTCATGTGTAAGGATTCTGGCCTAGCATTTAACATGGTGAAAACTGAAAAGTCAACATCATTGATCAACAAAAGGGGAATTAATACTATATCCCAACAGGACTTATTGCTACTTAATTTGTCAGGTAAACAATTTAACATGAAAACCCGAACCAATATTCACTCAGGGTGAACATTGAGTGATGTTTCACAGAAAGAACAAAAAGAAGGAAAATTAAAGGAGAAAATGAAAAGTATTTTTTCTTGTCAAGTAGTGTAGATGGCCTCCAAAAAAAAAAAAAGTGTCTCTCGCCATTAAAAAAGGAACTGAGGGTCGTCAAAAGGAAGAGGAAGGAGACAAGGGCCTGCCAGAAAAAGGAATTCTGAGAAGAATTACTTACAAATAAAGAGGAACAAGTCATATATGCATATACCTTGGTAGTTATCACAGTTTTACAGGAATCTTAATCCGAAAGTCCCTTGTTTATATCTGATGCTGGCTTTTCCTGTTAAAGCTAGAAGTGGAAATGGATTACTAAGGAGTTTCGAAGTGATTGGATGATTTAGAAATATACATTTATGTATAGATGGGGAGAAATAAGAGTGGGAAAGGTACGTAGGCGCAGCCATTAGCGGTTTTAGTGTCTCTTGAGCAAAGCAGTTTTTAAGAAACGTTGCAACATTTGGCAAAAGACACTTGTAATTGGCCTTTTTGCAACTTTGTAATCTTGTTCAAGTGATGGAACATCAAAATCCAAAGGATACGCTTCTAGAGTTTTAGGACAGAGCGGCACCGCCCGATTTAAGTGATTCATTTGATTACTCCAACTAATACAGTTTTATTTGGATATATTTTTACGTTTTCCTCCCTTTTTTTTTTTGTAATTTGTCTTTATTTATTAATTATTTATTTTCTTTCTTTTTTTTTATAAAATAAAAATAAAAATATCCAACAAATGAAACTTAAATTTTTGCATTTGAAGGTTATATTATTTGTACACTGAAACTACTCTACTATGTCCTAATTCATTTGGTGAGAATTTCGAAAATAATGCCGGATTAAAGTCATTTTTTAACAACTGATCTCATTTTCATTTTTCACCTTTTCAAGCTTGTTTTATTTGAAATTATTTTTAACTCAGACCTAGAGCTTAATTCATTAATTTAACTTGTAACTCACTTTATTAATTGGATTAAACACCCAATTCTAGAATGGAGTTGGTTGGTTAAATTACTAACTGGGCTTATTTTGTATATATCTATCGGTTTTAATCCACTTGGGCCATTTAGACTTTTGGGCTGTTTGGATTTTGATGCCCAAAACAGATTTCAACTATTCAATATATGGTTCTTTCGGTAAATATATATATATATATATATATATATATTTAATGAAATAATCAAACTACGTTGATCAATACTTTCATTGGTTGAAAAATATTTTTTAAAATAAAAAGTTAAAAAAATTTAAAAAAATAATTATGAAAATAAAAAATTAAAAAAAAAAACAGAATTTTAAAAATTATTTAAAAACCAAAATTTTAACAGAAGTCAGAAGTTTCCTGATAACTTGGATGGAAACTGATGATGCCATAGCACTAACTAATCAAGGACATTAATTAATGTATGTATATTTTTATTCAGGGTTTAGGCTTTATTTCTGAGCAACAAGAACTATGTTAAGTGTTACATTACACTAATTGCAATTCTCGTTACTGCCCCTTCGATCTGGATAACGAAATCAGACACTCTGACCCTCTCCTCTTTTGCCCTCTCCCTTGCTCTCTCTAACCCTCACTCTCTTCCCCCCTTTTTCTCCTCGCTACCCTTGTCAACGAGAACGGATTACCATGAAGAACAAAGTAAGCCTTGCAGAGAAGAATACAGAAACCATGGCCCATCATTGTACAATGAATAGTTGAAGAATACTAGATTTCATCCGTATTTAAATTTCTGAACAACAAAGAATACAGATTATTCTCACAACCATCTATCGCTTTTGTTCGTTCCATGTCTTACCCTCGAAGAATTCACTCAGCATTCGCTCAAGGTCCTCTGGCCTGTATCTAATGTACTTTCCAGGGTTTTTTCCATTCTCGATCATAGGCCTGTTGATTGGGGAAAGCAAAACAAAACAAAGAAACAGTTGTTTTAGATGAGCGGGACCAAAAGAATCAGGACAAAGAGAAGAAGATGAGGCCAAAAGTATGAGAGAACATGCCCAAAACGTTTAATGAAAGATCTATAGGCGGGCAAGAGAACTTCAGCAACAGCCAGCCTCAAGGACTCTCGTAATTCACTGTCTGGAACTGTCCACTGAGATTGCCTTATGTGAAGCTCCTCAAACTGGACATTGAAAGTCTTGAACCTGTCTTTCACCATTCCTCTCGAAACTCCACTGCCAGTGTCACCTCCCAATATACTACCACCACCACCTGATGTAGCAGCCCCCTGAATGGTGAGACACTGAAGGATCTGCAGAACGAGCAGAGCCACTTAGCATGTTATTTTAGTCATACTGCACGGTAAGGCAGGAAATAGAACCTTTGCCCAAGAAATCCTTTTATACTGATTTGCATGCTGCTGAACAATTCGTCGGTGAATTTGAACCCAATCATCTCCCAACAAATCCTTGGCTTCTGACCTGTAAATAAAAATTAAACATGCACACAAGTGTTTAATGTGAATCATCACCAACAAAACAAGCTAAATATAAAACACACCTTCGCACTGATCTCACTACGTAGTGAATATTGTTCATAAGAAATAGTTGTGTGAGTGCAGGGTCCTTATATTGCTTGGATTTCCCATCGAGGTTAGTTTGTAGAGCTTGCATAATCCTTGTAGTTACATTAGTCAATTGAGCATCAGCATCACCATCATCAAACTCTTGAAAAAGTTGCTTCAGTGTTGATTGGTAGCTACACAAGTCAACAACCACATTCAGATGTATAATGATCAAATAGATTCTTTTTTTTTTTTTTTTGGGATTGAGAGGGGATATAATCACTTGGCCATTTCCAACACATGCCAAGAGCGACTTCAACAGAAGCAGATTTATGAAGAAGAACGAAAAATGAAAAGAAAGGAAGAGAAAGAAAGCAGAGGCAATTGCAGGACATAGAAGGTAATCGCTGACACATAGTGAATTCAAGATCACAAACAAGTTGGTATGGTTCTCAATATATGATACTAGAATATTCCACATTAAACATAGCAAGCATGCCTTATCAGTAAATCAAAGTGATTGACCATCCAAAAATTGCTTGTAGCAGACGATTTGAAATGACATGATATAGCAAGGATAAAAACATACCAACTAAAAACTAGCAGTAGATAAAAGCAGAAAATTACAACTTACTCAAATAGAAACTTCACATAATTTATCACATAGCTAGTCAGAGGATGGACAGTTCCGTCAAGAACAGCAGTTTTGGTGGCATCTTTCTCAACTGCTTCCTCAAAATCACCAAAGGTTTCTTGTGCTGTCTGAGCTAGCCGCTTTGTCAAACTCTGAGCAGATTCCCGCATTTCAATGCAAGATTTACTTCCAAACAAATACTCAATCTGCTCACATGCCCCCAGAGAGAAAGAGAGAGAGAGAAGGGAAGAAGAAAAAAGTGTCGGCTTAGAAAGTCATGTAAATCAATTTGCGTTTGCCCCTATAATGCATGTTGTAATGTCATCATAGCACATAGCTACTTGAGCCAATTACACCAATGCTAGTTAATAACTACGAAAATGTTTTGTTTTTCTCGATGATTTTATGTCATTTTAATGCATATTGATCCTAGCCTTTAATTACATAACTGCAAGTTCAACACAAAGTAAAATATTTAGTTTTCTGCCCTTATTTTAAATCATTTTAATACACATGTGATCCAACCCTTTTTCAAACTCATGATTAATTGATACCAACCCAATATAATTTACAACATCTATGAAAGGGAACTCATGATTGAATGGATTAACAACAAAATAGAAAATGTGATCATCAGAGTGTGCTTTTCATGCATCTAAGGAAAAACAAACCCAAGATGTCTCAGATGAACGAATCAACTAATACTTTTGCAAATAATTTTTTTCATCATAATGTATGGATATGCTACAAGAAAAATTAGTAATACCTCTGACTGTAGTTCTCTCATTATCTCATACATATCCAAAAGAACAAATAACTTCTCAGGTGATCTCTTGCTTTTGGCAATAGCCTCTCCAAAGCTAAGAAGTACGGCTACACTGTTTGCAGTGACTTCAGCAAAACATTGATCCCTAAGAGAATCAATGCCATCAAGTATTTGTTCACAGATTTTCTTTTCCCCAGCGAAGAGCAGTTTAACCTGCGTCAAGCATTATCATAAGGTTGGAAAAAAGAAGTCAAACACAATCAATGAAGCAGAATTTCACATGAATCCTTACAGCAATACGCATGTAATGTATCCAATTCCCGATCTTAGCCTCCAAAACCTCCCACTGCATTTTCTGGATATCATCTTTACTAAGCCTCTCTACACCTAATTTCCTGAGGCTCTGTTCCAAGACTGAAGCACGAGTATCCCTAGAATTTAGAAATATCATATGATTGGCATCAATTATTCAAGATTCTAAAGCACCAAAACTGAAATCCAAACAACAATCAATGTCTTTTTCAACCAAAAAAAATAATCTGTCTGCACAGAAATCTAATAAGTAATGAATGTCAAAAGATATTTATCCTGCCAAGTTCTGCACTGAACTTCTGCATAAATTTGTGCAAAGTTAAACAGGTGGAGATATCTGTTATTCAGATGTTCTGAAAAATCCCAACCTCAGTGATTGAAACAGATCCCTAAGCCTACCCAGTCTATCTTTGAGATCTGCACCAAATGACCAGAAAAGTTTGAGTTATCCTGAGCAACAAAAAGCTATCTTTCACACTGCATTGCTTTGCTGATGTAACATTACTTAGCTACTTTCCAGAATCAGAAAGTCCCAAGACAATATTTGATACACAAATCTGAGATTTTACACTCTGCCTACTTCAAGACTGTGCTTTTTCACTACTTGTATTGAGCATAAATATAAAAAGCAATGCAATGAAAATTTAATAATATAATTCTTCAGATATTCCTCATTGCACATATGAATTCCAAAACCAAACACTAATGAAGTAGAAAAGCTATAATTACTAAGAAGAGAACAATAAACATCTTAGTATCAGACTATGGAAATAGGTATCACCTGTAGATCCTGAACAGCTGTTGCTGGTGGCCAGCTTGAACCATTTGTTGGGCTAAGTCATGCAGCAAAGGTAGAACCCTGGGCGGAATAAGAGTCGGAGGCGTGTAAACAGCATTTTCTAAGTTCTTTTGGTTCTCAGAATGATTCTTGCTGCCAAGTTCACCTTGCTTGCCAGGTGATGTTGCTGATGGTCGTAGGGAATTTGGTAGGCCATCAAAAAGGCGATCAGGTTCCACCGGCTTACTGAAATTCACTCAACATGTAAGATTCTAAACATTTCCCGTTCTAGAACAGTCATCCAGCATATCAGCTTCATGCACAAAATTCTAAAACCAACCTGTAATTTGTTAATAACGTTCTGAACTCATCTTCTAATTTCGAGATAGCTTTTGCGAGTAAATTATTGGCGTGGTTAAGTATACCATCACTACTCTTATAACTTTTGTTGTTGCTGAAAAACTGAACAATGCTTCTCAGCTGATCAATTGCTTCTAGATAGCTCTCAAGGTCTTCGTGTGGCCCTCTCAGAATCTTTGCTTCTGCCTATATTATATATATATATTAGTGGAAACATAAAAATTATATTTCGAAACATGTGGTATTTATGAGAGGACAGTAACAAAATTTCCCTTTTCAAAAGAATCTCAGGTTATGTTTCGCAGTGGAAAAAAAACTACAAAATTAGAGATCACATTTTTAAATTTTAAACTTTCTCTTCTAGCTGCTTTCCGCGATCTAATGAAAATTTTGACTAATAAGTAGAAGTCATAAACAATCCTACTTTACCAAATAAAATATTATCTCTGTCAGAAGCCCCAAATGGTTCGAATAAACAAATACTAATTAGGCTTATTTTATGATCAAATACATTGAAAACAGAGCTGCTACTAATAGGAAACTCTGCTACAAATTAATTGAAGAACTGTAAATGAGCGAAAAACAGAGAATAGAAAAACCTTGCGCGTGAGATCAAATTGCTCCAAAATAATTTCAGCTGCTTTCAACGTCTTATCTATATTCTCATGCGCTCTCCTGATCGAATGCGTTCGTATCTACGTAAAACCAAGAAAGAACAAAACGAAAAGCAAAATTCAGAACCAAACCCTAACAATTCTCTCAGTTCAAACAAGAAGGATGTCTCATTTCCTCAATCAAAGAAAAAAAGAAAAGAAAGAAACGAGAGATTCAACGTCATTGACAAAAATGAAGAGAAGAGACCTGAGTAGGACGCATGGCGGTCTCGAGAGCGGAGAGTCGGTGATCGAAGGAACCGAGAATGGAGACCATGCTTTCGGTTATGGTTTGGCTCTTCTGCAACGAGTCTCTGACAAGCGCTGCTCTCTCCCGTAATACCTCCATTGCCTGCGGCACCCCCATTTTTTTCCTCTCGCGATGGCCAGGGAGAAACGCTTTTTGGTGTGGCGTGATTTGAGACGTAAGCTTCAATTTGATTTGAGTGGGAGTTGCATTGTTGCCTTTTTTCGGTTTCTCTGTCTCTCGTCGAGTTCCACGACAAAATATGAAGTAGTTATGAAGGAAAGAAAGACGGGTCAGGTGTTGGGGTCGGGGCCCCTTCTTAAGTTTTTTTTTTTATTCTTTTCTTTTCCTTTTTTTTTTTTGATATTTTTTGCCACATCAGCATAATTTTGCCCAGGAACGGTTAGTGTTTTGTGCTGAGGAAGCCAAAAGAGCAATGGTTAGTGTGTTGTTGGTGATGACCATGATGAAGCTAATTAATTTACTGCTATTAAGATTTTTGAGGCGTTTGGACGTGGTTGTTGAGAAATATTTTAAGATTGTTTTTCACAAGCAAGAACCTTCTTTGTTTTATTTTTTATATTTCTTTTCATTAACACTCTTTACAATTTTTTTTTTCCATTTCTTCAATGGTATGTGTTAAAATAGTTTTTTAAATTATTAAGAATACCAACTTTTTTATATAAATTCTTTAAATTTAAATAATTTAATTAAAAACACTTGCATAAAAGTTATAAAACTTTTAAATTTGACAATATGAGAATTTTAAACATAAATCTGTTTATGAAATTTATAAATATTATCTTTGACGTGAAATGATAATCCCACCAAAAATATAATCAACTTTCAAGTTATTTTTTTAACACTGATTGAAACATATCCTTTACAATCACAGTTATGTTATTCTAGTAATTCATAAACATGGGATCAATTTTTTTGGGGGTTTTTTTGTTGCACTTAGGGTTGAGTAAATGATTACTTCGGTTGGTTTGGTGTGCCATAATTGAGAACTAAATGAATCAAATTTTTTTAGAAAACTAATTGAACTGACCGAACTTAAGGATAAAATCGAAGACCAAATTTGTTCCATCGGTTCAATTATAAATCAAAAGATTCAAAATTGTCACTTTTATCTTTTGTAAATTACAATTTTGAAATTTATAAATTTTATCCATAATTATAAAATATATAAATAATCTAAACATAAATAAATTAATACAAACTAACGTTAGTCCCAATAAAGTGTTAGAGGGTGGGTGAATAACACTTTAAAAAATTTGAAGGAAACTCTTAAGATTTAAACGGATTTTGAAAAAGAGAGATTAAAACTTATAAAGGTAGAAAATCATCAAATAAAAAGAAGGTAAAGAGAAGTGGACAAAATATAAATATTTATAGTGATTCAGTTCTCTTGACCTACATCCATTACCTTAATCTTCCCCAATCAACGATTTTCAACCCAACGTCACTAAATTAGTGGAATTGACAGCTTCCACCAAGCTTTTACAAGATAAGCTCCTAACCCAAACTCCAAACCCTTACAAGATTTCTCAAGCCCTTAGAGTGTCTCTCACACTCTAAGTAAATATGAAATAGAAAAAAGATGAAGTATAATTTATCATCTAGTTGATTTAAGATGTACAAAGTTAAGCTCAAACAATTTCTTAAAGTATAGGACTGAAATACAAGTGTTAAAAGAAGGTTTTTGATCTTATAAGCTCAAAATCACTTTGGATATCTTCTCTCAATCATTTTTGACTGTTAAAAAGGCATTAAATACTTGAAAGATCACATTTAATCGTTGGAGATAGAAACTAGCCATTACAAACAATTTCTAGTTATTATTTTGTCTTTTGGTGCTTAAATTCAAATGTGCAAACAGTGTTTTATTAACTAGTTAAAAGCAAGCGGAAATTGATTAAGCTTTTTTTGACTTGCACTGTCAACAGCTCTTTTTATTGTGTTAATCGTGTGAGACCTTGACCTTCATAGACTCTTAGATAGAAGTACACGTAATATCTCTGATTAGGGGTAATTTCGTCATTTCCTTAGTAAGCCCCTAAAAGTAAGTTTTAAACAATATTATGGCCTAAGGCATAAATGGATTATTAAATAAGGGTAAAATGACAAAGGAAATCAAAATGGTGATGATTTTCACGATAGGGGCAAAATGGTCATTTTTCACCTCGGGTCAAAATTTTTAAGTTTTCATGAACCCGAGCATTTCTAGACTATTATGGACTTTGTCCCAGTCTCAAAAGAGTAAAAGATTTCATAAAAGATTAGAGGAGAATAAGCTAATTTGTGGAAAGGCATTTTGGTAATTTAAGTGGAGTGGATAAGCTTGGGCTATAAATATCTCTTTCTTCTAGCAACTTCTACATTCTCCAACAGCTTTTCTTCTTCTTCTTCTTCTTCTTCTCTTTCACATTGCTTCCCAACCTCCATGAAAGCTTGATATAAAGCTCCATAACCTCCCTCAAAATAGCTCCATTTTTCATGCTTTTGGTGCACCCTTTCATAAACCCTGGTGCTCTTCCATTCTCTCACTTTAAAACCCTTGAAAAATCTTGTTTCCATACACTCTCTCACTAGTTAGGTGTTTTAGAGAGAAAAAGAGGAAGCTTTACAATAGTTTGGAGAATTATTGGAAAGAATTTCAAAGCTACAAAGCTATTAAGTTGAGTAGTAAATTAGAGTTGAAATTTTAGTGTTGAGAATGACTAGAGATTTGACTTGTGAATACTTTGTAGTTGAGATTGTTAATTCACTTTGGAGTGATAGGATAGTGAAAATGGATAGCCATTTAATGGCAAATGGAAGCTAGCTAAGAAAAAGCTTTTAGAATTCATAAGTATGTGGCTTGACTTAATGGTGATACTAATGTGATAATAGGTTCCAACGAAGCCCCATCGCCCCATGTGGACAATTAGAGAAGTTAGAGTCGACTAAAGGATTCAACAAATACCAGTGAGTGAACTTGCATTTCAAAATAGTTTTGGGAATGTAAATGACTTATTCAATCTTTTTTAAAAACGGGTTCCTTGGGAACAAGCCTTTGATAAATTGTCTCTATGTGTGACATGTGGCTGCTATGGATTGTTGTATTACTACATTATGTTGATATATATATATGTGAATAATGTTGTGTAATGGTATTAACTTGGCTATGTGCTAGTAGGAGTGTGCGTAAGCCGATGCTGACCAGGTTATGTGCGAGTGGGAGTGTGCATAAACCGATGCATATGAGCTGATGATGATGGGAGGGTGTGTATGATGATTGATATATATATATATATATATATATATATATATATTGTATATGGTTGTAATGAAATGCATATGAATTTGGCATGTTGAACTTTGGAAACCTTTATGTGTTTTATGTTGATTTTGTCATTTCAGCAGAATGGCTTTTTCTTGAAAGGAAAGAAACTTTTTTCTCACTACTCTGTTTCTCGCTGCAGCCAGAATGAATCTCGCTGCAGCGAGAAACTCTCGGGTTAGAGGGGTAAAGCTGCAGTCGAAAATCTCATTGCAACGAGAAACTTTCTATTTTGTGACCAAAAATTTCGCTACAGCGAGATTGAATCTCGCTGCAGCAAAAATTTTTCTGTTTTTCGCCTCATTTGATTCGGTTGCTAACTTATTTTCCATTTCTTTGATACCATAATTGAGCATGGACTTCCAACATTAAGGAATGAATGAATTAAGTTTAAAATAAAGAGGTTTAGTGAGAAACCCTCGACCAGTTAAGAAACCTTCGGGTAGTTGATAATTTAAGTCAAGTGTCGCTGTAGCAAAAATTCATTCTCGTTGCAGCGAGGACCCGTCGTTTATTTGATCTGATTCGCACGAATGCTATTAAATTTTTCACTCTCCAAATCCTTTGTTGAGCATGGACCCTTTTCATAAAGTGATTTACTCATGTGGGGTTTGCATGAGGGGTTTTAATAAAAACTAAAACAAATTGCATTGTTCTGAAAAATGAATGCATCATGATTTTGTTAAACATTCTTTAATGTTTTCTTGTTCACTCACTGGGTTTATACTCACCATTTTTGTCACGACCCGGAACCTTCATCGGGCCCATGACAATCGTCGCGACGCCCCAATTGACACTCATTACCCGAAATGCCAATCAAAACCTCGCAAGGCTTACATATCAGTTTCTTGCCTTTTCTGTGAGCAATCGTTTTTAAACATTCCATTTTAAACAATTTCTAGTAGTTTCCTGCTCAAGTAAATTAAAAGACAAAAATATTTTAAAAGGATTTATAGATAAATATCACTATTCAAAATATTAATTAAAATATAGCATTTTTTATATAAAACAATATTTATAGAAACACGTGTAAGAAATCTTTTGTAACGTGTAAGTAAAATAAATTCACACATATAAAAATTTACAAAGTTATAATGTACAATAATGGTTACAATGACAAGTGACCCAAAATACACCCAGTGTTGGTGTTAGAAACCTACTGTTTGTGTGGTAGAGATGTCAACTGGAATCTTCGACAAAGTAGGGTCTCTACAAGCTACCACAGCCCTGAAATGTTTAAAAAGGAGGTGGGTGAGATTTTGCAATCCCAATGAGTAAACAAACATTATCATAAATATCTAAAGGCGAGTAATAAGGAGGAAAGTTTAAACAACAAATCACAAACCATTTCATAATGTTTTCAATTTATTTCTTAAACCATAAAATATTTGTAATTTACCAAAATAGTTGTTAAGGCTTATGTCTTTTATAAAAGAAAACAAGGCTCAAGCCAAAACTAATCCTCGAGGATACCTTGGCCGAGGCATCTAACCGAGTCCGCCAAGGTTGTTATAACATTTACATGTGAAGCACATTTTTATTTTTAAAACAAGCCGTTCCTTGGCGTTGGCTGAGTTACACATTCACGTGGGGGTTCGACATGAAGTGAGCTCCAATACTACCCCAGGAGTTACCCTCATCGCCTCTACAACCGGAGTAACTATATAATCGGGTTTACCGTGCCCCTCTAATAGGCAGTCCACGAAAACCCGTTACTGCAGTGACCAACCCACCAATTTTAATAAAATTTCGACAGTATAACGTGGCTTTTATTTATTTATCTAGCCTGCATAGTAAAAACAGCTTACATAAATTTCCCAATACACTTACAAAATATAGCCACATATACTCATATCTCATAAGCCATTCATAGGAAAATATATAATTTTCAAGACAGTTAACAGCCTCCAATTACTCAATTTCATAATCAACCCAATATATCTTTATTTGTCACATTTATTTGTAAAACATCAAAAATCTCGTTTTAATCTCGTTTTCATTTCATAAAATACATAAAGAGCATTTAAAAATAAACTCTAAATAATTTACAATAATAATAAGTTTACTCACCGTTTGTACAAACTAAAAGCTTTCTAGGTGCCCTGATAACTACTCATCGGGTACGATTTCCTTGCCTTTACCGGAAGGCTCTCCTCCTAGACACATTGCAAAAATTTACTCAATTCATCACATTAATGCTAAATCACTATATATTTGACTTAAATCCTATACTAATGCATGGTATGAAATGCAATAGCCAAAAATGGCTTAAACGCGGTATTAACCTATTTTTGGCACTTTACCCGATAAATTGGTAACGCACTCCATTTTAGCTCTAAATTGCCCCATTCTCTCTCCAACATTTCTAAGCATTAATTATCAGCCAATATTCCTCTAAAATCACCAAAATCAGCTCACTCTCTTCCTTGAAAAATTCAGCCAAAAATGGGACATTAACTCGATTAATTTTCTACTTTGTTTTTCTATCACATTTAACCATTTTTCATCATTTTCTCTTCATTTCTCCTAGAATAAAAATCAGATCATCATCATTGTACATCAATGCATATTCAGCCAAGGGTGGGTATTGTGAAAATTTAATGCTTTCTTGCCCAATTTAATTTCTAAACACATTTAACTAACTAAAACTATCAATTTAACAAAAAATCAAAACCTAAAAATTCCAAAATCTCTCCCCTAGAATTTCGTCCAGCCCTTGATGTCACTTTTAGATCTCTCTCCTCAAGCATGCTAAATGGAAACAAAGGCATAGGAAAGGTAGAAATGAAGCTAAAGTCGAAAAATCTTACTTTGAATGGACGCGTAAACGGGCGAAAAACGTAAATTCCCCTTTGAATTTTCTTGTTTCTCTTTGGTTTTTCTTTTTTTCTTCCTTTCCTTTCTATTTTCTCTCTTGTTCTCCCTTATGGCCGGCCAGCACTTAAAATGGGGTTTAAATGGGCTGACTTTTCATTAAAATAATATTATATCATTTTTTAAAATGCCACATGTCACTTTTCCATTGGCCCATTTTTAAAATTTCGTCCATTTGTTTTCAAATTTTCTCCATACACTTGTCCCACATATCCATAGCTTAGATAAAATTCTCAAACTTATCCAAAGTCTCGGTGGAGTAATTTTTGAAATTTACACTTTTACCCTCGTAAAAGTGAAAAATGATATTTTTGCCCAAAAAACTGAAAAATTGCCCATAGACATATTTTTCATCCCTTATACTCATACCATTCTCCAATTTGTCAAATTTGATCTAAATTCTCTCAAAATCTCAAATTTTATCCGCAGGTGGTAAAATTACGATTTTGCCGCTACACTTCAGAAATCACCAGAATTAAACTTTTTCACTTCCTATCATTAAATTATACTCCAAATAGTTAATCTTGATCAAAAATTTCACTCCATGATCAAATTATTATCTTAGGTGGCAAAATGACGATTTTGCCCCTAAACATTAAAATTTCTAATTTTATCCCAAATGAACCTCGAACTCCGAACAATCATTTTTAGTCATTCCTAGACTGTAAAATATTAAATTTCATCCTACGATTCCTATTTGAACCAGTTCGAGGTTAAATCAACTCAAGTGTACCGTTAGGTATAATACTGGGTTCGTCTATTCTTAGGACTTTCCTAGCGTAATAACATGCTACTCAGTGCATGTATGTCATGACATGTGTTTATAGGGTCGGGTTTTACAATTTTCAACTTCATGTTTTCAAATCAAGAGGCAGTCGGTAACTAGGACGAGGTGTCCTCGTAGACTTGTATCCATCTTTTGGTAGGTATCAATGGCATTCAGTAGTTGCACCTTCGCTATGGTTACTCCGCTGAAAATCGAGTCTTTATTTTTAGATGTATAGACAACCCTGATGTAAATTATTAAGATACATGTTATAGACAATGTATATATACATATACTTGATCGATATGCCACTATGAGTTGGCAATGTTTAGTATTATTTAGATTCAAAGTTATGAAATATGACTTCAGTAATTTTGCTAGAGTAATGAACAGATCATGTAAATAAGCTTGCTTGGGCTTAGTGGGCTATGTTCATTGGGCCCATGCATCGATCATGGCTCAAAATTCAGGTTGTGACAAATCGATTAAAGATAGCTTTAAAAGTTTAAGAGCGTTTGTTTCCAAGCTTCTCCAACCAGAAGTCTTCCTTTAATTAGTTAGACCTCCCTTTAATTAATTGAGGCTTCTTTTCCTTCATCTTTAATTGATTAAAACAAGCTTCAACCAACTAAAAATTCTTCAAATTTGAATTTTTCCATTTTGGCTCCCTTTAACAGTCACTCACTCTTTGAATTTGAATTTTGACACTTCTTGGTACTTCAAACTTGAACTTTAATCGATTAGTCCCTTTACTTAATCGATTAACAAGCTTTGTGTTTCACTTCTAGTACCCTATTGATAAGTTAAGCCTTGTGCTAACTGATTAAGACTTTTCTGTCTTACTTTTATATAACGCCTTGAATAGCCTTAACTAATTAACGCCTCATGTTAATTAGTTAACATTTTTCTGCTTTCGCTTAGCCTTTTGTTCTTTCCTCTTTTAACTTATTAACCATTCTTGTAACACAACAAGCTTTTTGACTTACTTTCAAACAACAAATACATTAAAGAATTTAAGCTTTCTCCTGCATAATTAAATAATATAATTAGACACCAATGAATGAGAATGTTTTGTTATCATCAAAAACACATGGAATCAACATTCTCTCTCTCTCTCTCTCTCTCTCTCTCTCTCTCTTATTTTTGATGATGATAAAAACCCTTAACTTAAGAGTGCAATGTCTATGTTTATATTTTATATATATGTGCAAGTGAAGGATTACTCCCCCTTAATATATGTTCTCCCTTAATATGTGCTCACAAAAATTTCTATATTTCTCAATCAAAATATAAATATTTGTTATCCCATTAACCACATATATGCAGAGATTTATGAACAATTATTAAACAAAGAATATAAACATAAAAGTAGTCATCAATCATAGATATACCATAACTAATACAACAATTGTTCAGAAATAACCATAAAACAATAGAAAGAATGCAAAATAAAAGATAAACAAGACAAACACATCAGATCTTGTGCTACTCCTTATCTATCCTATATTGTTTTTCATCATTTTCTCCTCTTTTTGTCACCATTAAAAAAGATATTCAAAAATATCTCTTAATAAGTGTGTCTAGATTTTCCTTTAATCTTTAAGTTAGACTTTAATAAATGAGAATTATAAGCACTCATACAATTATAATAATGTATAAGAGTTAAATCATTTCAAGAACTTGTTAAGGATCACTCAAATAATGTTCAAGCAAATTTAATCATTTTGTCCAAATCAAAACTATAATAATTTTAAAGCTAACAACTAACGCAACCAAAAAAAACTAATTAAACATACATAAGTCATAACATTCAACATTAACAACATCCTTAAAATTATAATACGTTAACTTTATAGCTTCACAATTAATCTTATTTTTGAAATCACAAAAACAAGTTATGAAAACTGTTTTAATATATTTTGAACAAATCTAAAACTTCCTTGATACTTTTAAACGAAATGACTAAGTGTTTGAAAAAGAAAATCAACTCAAAAGACTTTCAAAATTGAATTCTGCATGAAAAGAATTAATATTTTGCTCCAAAGTATCTACACATTCATGCAAGTATCGAAATGTTTGGTGATGTCTCGATACTTAGTCTACATGTATTGATAGATTTTTAACAAAATGCTAAATCATCTAAACTGAGCTGCAAGTATCGATACTTTATCCAAAAGTATCATACATTTTTAGCAAAGCTTAAAAGTATTGATACTTTCCAAAAAAGGTACCAATACATTTTCATGGTTTTTCAAAAATTATGTAGTGAAAGTATCGATACATTTGTAAATGTATCAATACCTTATGACCATTGAAGTGAACTATAAACAGTAAAATAGCTAGTTTTGCATTTAATTTTACTCCAACCACTTCCAAAAGGCTTCAGCACTATAAATACAAGCTCCCACCACAAGATTAAGAAAAGATCAAAGCTTCAAGCATTTATTTCTCATTTAATCCTTTTCTAGTCATTAAAGTTTTCAAATGTATCATTTATTGAGCTTAAATTCTTTACTGCTCATTCATTCAATACTTGTACCTACCATTCTTAACAGCCTTTAAGAGGTATTTAGCCCTTTCATTTCTCTCATTATTGTAATTAATATTGGTTATACCTTAACCATTTAAAAGGCAGATTGGCCGGTTATACCTTAACCATAGAAAAGGCAGATGGGTTAAACCTTACCTTTGAAATGGTTATTGTAAAAGTTATGCTTGAACCTTAAAAGGCATTTTTATTCATAGTGGATTACAAACTCCTCAAGAACCTAGGGGAGAGGACATAGGCAACGCGCAACCATTCTCTATAAAATTCTTTGTGCAAAGCTCTTGTCTTTAACCTTTAATTTTGTGTTTATCAAAATCACATTCTTTGCAAAAAAGGTTTGAGTGAATTTAATCTATAAATTTTTAATTTCCAAATTCTTATTTTCTTATAAAACTGAAATTGTAAAAAAGTGTCAAAGATTTTCAATTCACCCCTTCTTGGAAACTCTTACTCTTAATAATTAATATCAGAGCTTGATCTCAAAATTTGTAAGTTTAACAACCTTGAGAGATCCTCACTAGAAGCTCAAAATCACTATAATGGAAACCACAGCAACCATTTTTGGCTAAGGATAATCTACGGTAAGACTTCCACTTTTTGTACATAACAATTATCCTTATTGGAAAAATAGGATGAGAATGTTTATTCAAGCAAATGATTTTGTGGTTTGGAAAGTTATACTTGATGGTCCACATGTACCCACTTAAGAGGTAAATGAAAAAAAAGTCAATAAAAGTATGAAAGAGTGGGATGCAAATGATTATAAGAGGTACAAATCAATGCTAAGGCTATAAATACCTTACATTATGCTTTAGGAATTAATGAGTATAATAGAATATCAAGTGCTAAAGAAATTTGAGAAACTTTAGAAGTTACACATAGAGGGACAAACCAAGTAAAAAAGTCCAAAATAAGATTGCTTTACAAATATTATTGGTGGATTGAAAGCTTTAGGAAAAATCTTTTCAAATGCTCAATTGGTGAAGAAAGTGCTATATAGTCTTCCGAAGTCATGAAGGCTAAAGGTAACAACAATTGAGGAAATTAGAAACTTGAACACCTTTAAGTTGGATGAACTAGTTGGCTATCTTCTTACATATGAGATGACACTAAAATATGAAAATAAGAAAGAGGATATCAAGAAGGAAAATACAAAGAAAAAGGGAATTGCATTAAAATACATTATTTAAGAATAAGATAAGAATAGAAAAGAAAAAAGTGAAGAAGATGAGGATATAACAATGCTAGCGAAGAGATTTAGCAAATTCATAAGGAGGAACTATAACAATAGAAGAAGAAAACCTCCCAAAAAATATATAATAAAAGGGGAGCCTAGCAACAAGCACTTGATTTGCTATGATTGTAGGAAATTAAGACACACCAAGTATAAGTGTCCAAACATAAAGATGCGCAACCCAAAGAAATATAAGAAGAAAGTTATGATTACCACTTGGAGTGATAGCGATGACTCCAAAAGTGAAGAAGAAAATGAGATTTTTAACCTTTGTCTCAAGGCCCTTGTAGAGCTCAAGGTTCATGGATATTGCTTAAAGTCAAGGACACAAGGAAAAAAACCATAATACCTTGATGGGATGACTAAGACAAATGACTGAAAACAAAAAACACTTTGTTGATTTAAAAGTAAGGAAAGAAGTAGATGTAACCATTGGCAATGACTTAAAAGGCCAAATAGAAAGAGATAGTAATAATTTCTCAACTCATATTAAAAATGTGCTATTTGTTAAAGATCTTAAACATATTTAATCAAGCATTAATCAATCAATTATGTGATAAGAGTTTTATAGTGATATTTAAAGCCATGTGTTGCCAAGTTATTGATATCAAAACTAATAAGATATTCTTCAGTGGTTAATCGCCAAAGAAATATATATGTTGTGTATTTATATGACTTATCTTTTAAAAACATATGTTTCATGGCAAAAAAAGATTAAGATAATTGGATTTGGCATAGAAAACTTGGACATGTTAGCATGCACACATTATCTAAATCATCCTCTCCTAATCTTGTTGTTGGATTGCCTAATTAATTTTTGAGAATGATAAAATATGTGATGCATGTGAAAGGCAAACATAGAAAAAGTTTCTTTAAATCTAAAACTTGTATTTCAACCACTAGACCTTTACAACTTCTTCATATAGATCTTTTTGGTCCCACTAGAACAATCAACCTTGGTGGAAAATCTTATGGTTTTGTAATCATTGATAACTATACTAGATATGCATAGGTACTTTTCTTAGCTTTAAAACATGAAGCCTTAAAAGCCTTTAAAACTTTTTGTGAACAAGTTCAAAATAAAAAAGGTCATTCAATCAGTAGAATTATGAGTGATCATGGAAAAGAAATTAAAAACATTGGTTTTGAACAATTGTGTGTTGAAAATGATTTTAGTCATAATTTTGCAACTTATAGGGCTTTTCAACAAAATAGAGTAGTTGAGAAAAAGAATAAGACATTAGAAGAAATGGCTAGAACAATGCTTTGTGAGAATAACTTACCAAGATACCTATAAACTGAAGCAATCAACACCTCTTATAAATAGAGTAGTGATTAAGCCAATCTGAAAGAAAACACCTTATGAGCTCTTTAAAGGTAAAAAGCCTAACAATAGCTACTTCCATCTATTGGGGTGTAAATGCATTGTTTTAAATAATGAAAAAGACAATCTTGGGAAATTTAATGCAAAAATAGATGAAGATCTAGTTTTAAGATATTCTCTTACATCTAAAGCATATAGGATTTTTAATAAGAGAACATTTGTAGTTAAGGAATTTATTCATGTCATATTTGATTATTCTAATCCTCCATCTAAAAAGGAACCTTTTGAAGATGACTTAGGTATTCTCCACAAAGAAGTTGAAGAGACAAATCTTGACACAGATACCTTCTAAGAAGAAAAATCCATCTATGAAGAAAAACAACAAATGGAGCAAATTGAAGTAAGAAAAGGCTAGTTATCATAGAAAGAGAAAGTATGTCAATAGTGAAAAAATCATTGATGATCCTTCTCAAGAGGTAAGTACTAGATCTAATATTAGAAATATTTGCAATTGTGTTGCTTTTTTCTCCCAAATTGAACCCAAAAATATTGATGAAGCATAAACATTAGATCTTGCCTATGCAAGAATAACTTAATCAAATTTGAGAAAAGCCAAGTATGGAACTTGGTGCAAAAGCCTAATGATCATCCCCTCATAGGCATGAAATTGGTGTTTAGAAATAAGATGGATGAAAATGGTATCATCATTAGAAACAAAGCTAGACTAGTTGCAAAAAGGTATAATCAAGAAGAAAAAATAAATTATGATGAAACCTATGCTTCCGAAGCAATATTAGTAGCCATTAGGATGTTGTTAGTCTTTGCATGTTTTATGGATTTTAAACTTTTTCAAATGGATGTGAAAAGTGCTTTCTTAACCGGCTTTATCAATGAAGAAATTTATGTTGAGCAACCTTTCAATTTTGAAAGTCCATTTTCAAATCATGTTTTGAAATTAAGAAAATTTTTGTATGGTCTAAAACAAGCTCTTAAAGCTAGGTATGAAATCTTGTCAAAATTCTTTATTAAAAATGATTGTGAAAAAGGAAAGGTTGACAAAACACCTTTTATAAAGAGCAAAGGCAAAGATGCTTATGCATGTGTATGTTGATGATATTATTTTTGGTACTCTTAATGCATTTCTTTGTTAAGAATTTGCTAAGGCAATGCCAAAAAAAATTTGAAATAAGCATGATGGGAGAGCTCAACTACCTCTTAGGCCTTCAAATTAAGCAAAGAAAATATGGCATATTTATAAACCAAGCTAAATACACCAAAGACATGTTCAAGAAATTTGAAATGGAGGATGGAAAACCATATTATATCTAATGAGCACTTCTACAAAGCTTGACAAGGATGAATGAGGTAAGCTCATTGATACTAAATTATATTGGAATATAATTGGTTCATTACTTTATTTTACCACCAGTAGACCGAAAATTTATTTTAGTGTAAGTTTATGTGTTAGATTTAAATCATCTCCTAGAGAATCACACATAATGGCTGTTAAGAGAATTATTAAGTACCTACACCAAACTTAGGACCATGGTATCCAAAAAGCTCAACCTTAGACCTTTATGCATATACGATTGGTGATTTTGGTGGATGTAAAATTGATAGGAAAAGCACATCCGGTACATGTCAATTTTTAGGAAGCATATTGATATCTTGGTTCTCTAAAAAGCACAATATTGTAGCACAATCAACAACTAAAGCTGAATATGTAGCTATCAGCAGTTGTGCTCAAATTTTATGAATAAAGCAAAAATTAGAGGACTATGGACTAATGTTAAAACAAATTCCTATCAAATGTGACAATTCTAGTGCCATTAATCTCACCAAAAATCCCATACATCACTCCACAACCAAACATATAGAGATAAGGCACCATTTTATTATAAACCATGTCCAAGAAAAAGATATTATTCTTGAATATGTAAGTACACAAAATAAATTGGCTGATATTTTTATCAAACCACTTGATAGATAACAATTTTGGAAGACAATAAGTAAACTAGGTTTCATGAACATACTTTAGATGAAACATATGTCAATATTGGTTATTTGTTATGTATATCAATATGAACAAATGTGATTGATAATGAAAATGTCTTATATGCTATTCATATTGTGAGAAATATGAAACTTGGATACCATGTAGATGATGATATAATTTTCTTTTTGATTTTTGTGTTGTTAATTTTTATGTTTTTGAAATATTAATACACATATCATACATGTGGTTCATGCATTCATTAAATAAACTGTGAATATATATAGTCATCCAACTTTATAAGTGTACAAAGGTTATTTATATAGGAGAAAACCTTGAATTTCAAAAAAATTCAATATTTTGATTTGAAAATTACACTTGCACTCGTCTAAAATAATGTTTCAAGAGTTTTCAAACAAAAATTTCAACTCATTTTTATTTAAAAGCCATTTATGGACCTTTTCACAAGTTTTTTGAAGTCAAAAATCTAGTTTTTCGAGCTACAACAATGTAAGTATCATTACTTAACTCAATGTATCAATACATGCAAGAAAAAGTATCGATACTCTTATAAATATATTGATACTTTTGTCAAATAGCCAAAATAAAAATTTCCTTATGAATGTATCAATACATGTCAAAATGTATCAATACATGTTGGGGTTAAAATGGTCTAATACTCGCAAAACCGTGACTCTAAAACTCAATATCTTTCAACCCTCAACATCAAAAGTGAAAATCTTTTTGATTTTTCGTTGATTAAAAACTTTCTCTTCATATTTACTCAACAAGACACTAAATTTGACTCACAAAATCTCACATTTTCATCAAAATCCCTTTTCTCCTCTTTCAAAACCCTCACTTTCAAAATATTCAATTAATCTCTATTCTCTTGAGTTTTGTGGAAATTTCTCTAATCATTCACTGTTTCTCAACCCCACAAACATTTCTACCGATTTAGTTTTCACCAAAATCACCAAAATTAAAAATTTCCAAAATGGCCTCTAAGTCTAAAAGACTCAAGACCCTTGCTTTAAAGGAATCTAGTGGCACTGTAGGTTCTAGGTCATCCTACTAACCAAGAGAGGACTTCTCATTATGCTGTAGCTGCACTTATCCTTCGTATGAGAAGAAATTTTAGAAAGACTTTGAAAAATGTAAGGTAATACCTAGTCGAGTAATTGACTTTACCTATCTTGAGTCCATTGAATTTCCTTATATTAAAAATCTTAGGCACCTAGGTTAGCTGAATTATTTGAAGATGAATAGTAAATTTTATGAGATCTTAGTTAGGGTCTTTTACTTCAATGCCACAACCAAGTTCCAAGATTGTAGTGATGGCCATGAAGTTGGTCAAAATAACAAATTTGTCACCTGTGTTATGGGAAAACAAATTGTGGTGTCTGGTCATATACTTGATCAAATTTTACATTTTCATGTTAACCAATGGTAAATTGACTGAGGAAGTCCTAAACATAGTTTACATTTACCCTTTTTTAAGTGCAAAAGGTATAAACAGTGTTATAAAATTGTATTTCTTTTACCGTATCCTCCCTTTTATTGTGTCTCACACCCTTAAGCCCCATGGTACCAACTGCTTAACTGTCATAAGTGATGACCTTTGGTTCATATACCATATCAAAAACAACCACTATATTGACCTCATAAAGTGATGGATGGCTTACTTAAAATCATAACTAAAGCTAAGAAACCCTTTTTTTATGGCATAGTCATTAATGAGCTCATCAATTCTCATCACTTTCATACTAGGTGTGAACCTCCAAAGTCTTATCCCATACATGTCACACTCAATCAACACACTATCAAAATCTAGGCTTTGAGCTCAAGAACAATGAATGGGTTAGGAAAAGAACCGTTGATGAACCCGTAGAGGAAAAAGATTAGAAGCAAGATGAGGCTCAAACCCATGGTGAACTTAGTGCAGAACCTAGCTTTAGTCATTCCTTAACCACTAACTTTGATGTAGAGTAAACCTTTGTTAGGTTAATGAATTATATGGAATCCAAGGACTCTTGATTGAAGGCTCAAATGGACACTTTGGAGGCACAAAATAGAAAGTTTCTAAAGCATCAAAATGCCTTTGAGGAAAAATTCCGTTCCTGCTTTTCCACCCCTGTCTTGAAATCTTCATGGGAAACATTTCTTTGTTTTCAATCCTGCATTACATTTCTAGTTGGATGGCTGCTGCCTTGCATACATTTTCTCACATTTTGTATCGAATTTTTGACTTTGATGTAATCTTTTACTTTGCTTGGATGTTTAAGCTTCTAGTTGTTCAGATATTATTTAGATACTTTAACTTTTGATGGTTTATTTCTAAATAGTAATATTTTTTATACAAGTGACATGTTAATGTTTACCCTTTGATGTAATCATGTTGCTATCTCTCACCATTGACTACGAATGACATTTTTTAAGAATCAACCAACCTTCGAATTAATCCTTCACATTGATAATATTTGTCATAGTTTTGAAATGCTAAACACTTCTTCTTAGAAGTTCCTTTCTTATTTCTTTTTTGATATAACAAAAAGTGGGAAAGATGTTTGGACCAAATTTTGCAAAATATTTCAAACATTTTCATACTTGAAGCCATGGGTAAAGCATTCAACAATTTATTTTCAAAGCATGCTTAAGTTAAGGGGGACCAAGAACTCCCATTCCAGCACTAATACTCAAGTACAACTAGAGGTTTCGATGCCGAGTCTGACTGCTCCAATTAGAACCCCCACTCCGAATGTTGTTTTATGTCCAACAGCTTGTTGCAGGCTAAAGGCCGAGGGTTGAGTCTCGGCTTGCTGACTCTAACTCATCAAAACCAATGGATACTTCTACATCCTCTCAGAAGAAGGTAATTTCCTCTGCTTCAATTTACATCATTAATTATATGCAGATAATTTAATTAATTAATTTATTCACTTCACTAACAATAAGTTCATTTTGTATTACTTTTGAGGTGACTGGTGTTACTCTAACGATTACGTTGATTATCAAAAGTAACTTCAGTGGACCTTGGCCGACATGGAGGCAGGTTCCTCAGGAGCATAAGGATAACATGTAGCGTAAATTTGAGGTAACGTAAAGATATAGTAGTATGTATATCTATTATAATTTTTTGTACTAATATATATTTTTCTTAGATGTAAGAGTCTTTTAGATGGCTACTGCAAATGCAACGAAGGTCCAATCCATATGGGAGAAAATTTGTAAGGTCCGCCTCAAGGATCTATTAGTGAATGAGCACAACAAGGCCAAGATGGATTGTCACAGCCTAATTCCCAGGCCATGACCAGCGCATGGGCCCAATGGGTATAGCCCACTAAGCCCAAGCAAGCATTTTTGTATGATCATGTTCATCATTTTATCCATCACTTTAAATGTTATATTTCGTGATTCTCAAGTATGATTATTTCAACAATTTAACATGACAGTCAACTACTTACATTTATATTATCCAAAATAATGTCATCTATTGCCAACTCATAGTGGCAACGTTAATCAAAATAAACATATATTGTTTACGACATGTATCTTAGTGATTTACATCACATGTACGTATACACAGGCAAAAAGACTCATTGACTTTCAGCGGAGTGACCTTGGGTGAAGGTACAGCTACTGAATGCCATGGTACCTACTAAAAGGTGAAGGTCAGTGGATGCCTCAGTCTAGGTCTCAACTACCTCTGAATCTGAAAAACATGAAGTTGAAAGAGTGAGTATAAACCCAGTGAGTGAACATTGGAAGGGAACAAGAATTAATACGGGAAGTTTTAGAAAACATAATGCACTTGTGTTGACAACAATGCAATTTAGCTCAATTTCTTATTAAAACCTCTTAATTCAACTTTTGATCATTTAGTGCCTTAGTATTGAAAGATCCATGATCCATAAAGAAGTTAAAGGTGAAAGTACAGTAGGGTTTAAGCAAGGCAAGCATAGCAGAGCGAATCTTGCTATAGTGAAAAGGCATTCTCGTTGCAGCAAACTTCAAGGCAAATTTTTGAATCAACAACCCGAGAGTTTTTCGCTGCAGCGAGAATGAATTTCGCTGCAGTGAAAACCAGGGCAAGTATTTTACCCAACTACCCGAGAGTTTCTCGCTGCAGCGAAAATGTAGGCTAGCCAAGCCCCACCAACACTCGAGAGTTTCTCGCTGAAGGGAGAATGAATTTCTCTGCAACGACAAAAAGGGCAAATAAAATTAAAAGAATTATTGTCACAACGAAAATCAATTTTTACTGTAGTGAAAAATTAATTGGAAAGTATTTGTCAAATTTTAACATTCAATATTCAATGCAAACACATAATATTTCCCTAACCTCTCTTTGGTATGGGTATACATGTATACAACTCCCATTTCACCAGCTCATGTGCACTCCCACACCGCACATAGCTAGAATCATCCTATGCACTCCCACACTGCACAAGGCAATATCATCATCGTGTGCACTCCTACATCGCACATAGCATATATCATTAGTGTGTGCACTCACACAACACACCATTATCACCGTCATGTGCACTCCTACCCTGTACATAGCATATATCATCAGTGTGTTCACTCACACAGCACACCACTATCACCGTCATGTGCACTCCTACACCGCACATAGCATATATCATCAGTGTGTGCACTCACACATCACACCACTATCACCGTCATGTGCACTCCCACACTGCACACGCACGGTTACAATTATCACCCAATAGTGCCATTCAATGCATAACATACACATCAACATAATGTAGAAACACATGAGTTCATCACATTCATATTTCACAACATAAAAACGTTTCATCAAAGGCTTGTTCCCATGCAAATTTTAAAGAAAAACCAATAAAATATTTCAAGTGGTTCAATCGAGCATATAATCATTTATTCCAAAACATTTTAATGCAAGTTCACTCACTTGTCTTTGTTGATTCTTTAATCGACTCCGACTTCCACTAATGCTCCAAGTGGAGATGTAGGGTCTTGTTGGAACCTATCACACACAATAGCATAACACCAACTCAATTGACATGAATATTATTCCAAAAGCTATTTTCCTAAATCAAGTTTTGCTAGTTATTCCTAACTAGCTTCCAATTACCATTTGACTAGTCTTTAGTTTACCCTACTCTAGTCACACTAAGAATAAACAAACAACCCTCAACAATAAAACAACCCACAACTCTAATTATTGGCCATCATCAACAACTTAAAATCAAACCTAACTCACTACTCACCTTGGTGGTTTTGTAGTTGAATTCCTTTCCAAGGGTTTGTCAAGCTATTATAGAAAACTCTCTCTCTCTCTCTCTCTCTCTCTCTCTCTCTCTCTCTCTCTCTCTCTCTCTCTCTCTCTCTCTCTCTCTCTAAAATGTCTAGCTAGTGAGAGAAAGTATTGAGAAAAGACTTTTGAGGGTTTTTGAAGTATAGAAGTGAAAGAGCATGAAAAATCCTATGACAAGGTGTATAAAAACATAAGGTTTGGGGTTACCATGAAAAAATCATGGAGATTTCAAGGGAGGCTTCCATGGAAGGTGGAAAACGTGAAATGGGGAGGAGAAATGGAAGGAAGAAGAAGCTGCTGAAAGTGAGGAGAAGGTGCTGGAAAAATGAGATATTTATACTTGGATTGACTAAAGTTCCACTTATTTACAAAAATGCCATTGCATAGTTGACTTTGCCTTCTTCTTCCCTTTAGCTCAAACTTTTTACTCTTTTAACACTGAGAAAAGGTCCACAATAGATTAAAGGTACTCAAGTTCATGAAAACTTAAAAATTTAGACTCGATGTCCAAAATAACCATTTTACCCCTACTGTAGAAATTATCATTATTTCTATTTTCTTCATTTATTTCATTGTTATATACATCATTCATTCATTCCTTAGGCCTTAATAATGTTAGAAGAACCCACTTCTAGGAGCTCACCAAGAAAATGGCAAAATTACCCTTAATATGTGTCAACGTGTCTACCTCAATCACATGTCTATGAAGGTTGAGGTTTCACATGGATACAGGCGACCTCAACGTTAATCTTCTATAGACGAAAAGTAAGGCGTGACCTTGGGTCACTGTTGAGGTATGGGATTAACTAGTTCATAAAGTATGGTCCACGCCCGAGTGGCAGTCATGCTCACAAAGGTCAAGTAGAATCGCCAAATAGAGAAAAACGGTTGCATTTCAAAACATACAGGCGGTTCCTTACTTTTCGCCTTACACTAAAAGAGAATGGTATGTGGTTTTATTTTAATACGACAAAAACCATTCACTTTAAAAATACAATTCTTTATGTTGTTGACGATTATGATACTATGTAATGATGTGTTTTTTATTCTTATTCTCTTTTTATGATTACAGTATGAAGAAAAGAAGCACCAGATGACGTACTTCGAGCTCTTCGAACACACTCATAAGCAACAAAAAGGTATCGGAGAATTTGTGGACAACAGGTCCAAAACTATTTTTGTAAGTAATAGGTGTGTTTATATATATTTTTTTCGATATATATGTTACTTATCAATTAAATGAATTAATAATTTGAATTGCTTTCAATTTGTAGGAATTACATGCTTCCACTTTATTACATAAGTATGGTGATGAGTCGTCAATCTAATCAAAGTTTGATCTTGAGGTAAGGACCAAGGCCATTTGAGGGCCCAATAGCACTTGAGCCCACATCTATGGATTTGGCACCAGAGTCTTTACTTTGAGACTTCTATCCCCAACCGTGACGTTTAAGTCTACTTGTAGTCTTGATGCTACACGACCTCTTTTGCCTCTTACGCTTAAGCTTGAGAGATATCAATAATTAGTTAGTAACGTCAGTACCTTGATGGCATTGATGGGCAAAATTAATTACTTGTTAGAGGTCATTGCAACAAGGTTACCACCTTCAGACACCTCTGAGTCTTCCTCATCATAACGATCAAGTTTGCTGTATCCACCACAATAGTAGCAACATTGTAGTACCTCGTATTTTGATACAGTGGCTAATAAAGTTTATGGATGTCAATTGAGGTTAATTACCGAGTTAAAAAGGGTAATTCAGAAGTTAACCTGTGAAATCTCGATCTCCATGGGCACATAACTAGAAGTAGATGCGATAATGCAGACCAAGGGTAATTTCATAATTTCTCTTGGTGAGCTCTTACGAGTGGGTTTTCTTGATGCTATTAAGGTCTAAATAGGCCTAGGGAAGGAATAAATGATGTTTATGATGGTAAATAAATGCAGAAGATAAAAATAATGATAATTTCCACGATATGGGCAAAATGGTCATTTTGCATCTCGAGTCTAAATTCTTATGTTTTTGTGAACCCGAGTATTTCTAGACTATTATGGACCTTGCCCTAGTGTTAAAAGAGTAAAAGGTTGCACAAAGGATGAAAGGAAGAGAAAGTCACCATGTTAAGGGTATTTTGGTAATTTAAGTGAGAAATGGATAAACTTTAGATATAAATATCTAAAGCTCCAGCAATTTTCAGTAGTTTTTAGCCATTTTTTCTTCCTTCCCATCTCACGTTTCTTCATCTCCATGGGAGCCTCCCATGAAGCTTCCATAACTTTCTCTCTCTAACTTCAATTTTCATGCTTTTGAGCACTTCTTCATGGAACCTTTTATTCTTTTTCACTCTCTCACCTTAAAACCCTTAAAAAGTCTTTGTTCAGCACTTTCTCTCACTAGTTGAAAATTTTAGAGAAAGAGAGAGTGTGTGTGTGTAAAACCCGACCCTATAAACACATGTCATGACATACATGCACTGAGTAGCATGTTATTATGCTAGAAAAGTCCTAAGAATAGACGAAACCCGATATTGTACCTAATGATACACTTGAGTTGATTTAACCTCGAACTAGTTCAAATAAGAATCGTAGGATGAAATTTAATATTTTACAGTCCAAAAATGACTAAGAATGATTGTTCGGAGTTCGAGAGTTCATTTGGGGAAAAATTGAAAATTTTGATGTTATAGGGGCAAAATCGTCATTTTGCCACCTAAGATAATAATTTGATCATGGAGTAAAATTTTTGACCAAGATTAACTATTTGGAGTATAATTTAATGATAGGAAGTGAAAATTTTCAATTCCGACAATTTTTGAAACATAGGGGCAAAACGGTAATTTTGTCGTCCTGAGGTAAAAACCGTAATTTTCACCACCCAAAACTTGTCAAAATTATAGGATTTATTTATTTTTGGTATGAATAACTATGGTATTTGAAGTGGTGAAAAATAGAAGTTTAATGGATGAAATTTTAAAAACGGGCCAATGAGAAAGTGACACATAGCACTTTTTAATGATTTAATATTATTTTAATGAAAAGTCAGCCCATTTAAACCCCATATTAAGTGATGGCCGGCCATAAGGAGAGAACAAGAGAGAAAATAGAGAGGAAAGGAAGAAAAGAGAAAAACCAAAGGAAAACTAAAAAATTCAAAGGGAAAATTACGCTTTTTGTCCGTTTACGCGTCTAACGGTGAGATTTTTTGACTTTAGTTTGATTTCTACCTTTCTTTTGCCTTTGTTTCCATTTAGCATGCTTGAGGAGAGAGATCAAAAAGTGAAACCAAGGGCTGGCCGAAATTTAAGGGGGAGGATTTTGGAATTTTTAGGTTTTGATTCTTAGTTAAATTGGTAGTTTTAGTTAGTTAAATGTGTATAGAAATTAAATTGGGCAAGAAAGCATGAAATTTTCACAATACCCACCCTTTGCTGAATGTTCAATGATGTACAATGATGATGAACTGATTTTTATTCTAAGAGAAATAAAGAGAAAATGATGAAAAATGGTTAAATGTGATAGAAAAACAAAGTGGAAGATTTACCGAATTAATGTCCCATTTTTGGCCGAATTTTCCAAGGAGGAAAGTGAGCTGATTTTGGTGATTTTAGTGAGTTATTGGCTGATATTTAATGGTTAGAAATGTTGGAGAGAAAATGAGACAATTTAGAGCTAAATTGGAGCGCGTTAGCAATTTATCGGGTAAAGTGTCAAAAATAGGTTAATACTGCGTTTAAGCCGTTTTAGGCTATTGCATTTCATACCATGCATTAGTATAGGATTTAAGTCAATTATATAGTGATTTAGCATCAATGTGGTAAATTGTGAAATTTTTGCAATGTGTCTAGGAGGAGAGCCTTCTGGTAAAGGCAAGGAAGTTGTACCCGACGAACAATGATCGGGGCACCTAAAAAGCAATTAGTTTGTACAAACGGTGAGTAAACCTATTATTATTGTAAATTATCTAGAGTTTATTTTTAAATGCTCTTCATGGATTTTATGAAACTAAAATGAGATTAAAATGAGATTTTTGATGTTTTAGAAATAAATGTGACAAATAAAAATATATTGTATTGATTATGAAATTGAGTAATTGGAGACTGTCAATTATTTTGAAATATATATTTTCCTATGAATGGCTTATGATATATGAGTATATGTAACTATATGTTATAATTGCATTGATAATTTATGTAAGCTGTCTTTTACTATGCAAGCTGGGTAAATAAATAAAAGTCACGCTATACTGTCGAAATTTTATTAAAATTGGTTGGTTTAGTCACTACAGTGACAGGTTTCCGTGGACTGCCTATTAGAGGGGCACGGTAAATCCTGTTATATAGTTACTCCAGTTGTAGAGGCGAGGAGGGTAACTCCCGGGGTAGTGTTAGAGCTCACTTCACGTCGAACCCCCACATGAATGTGTAACTCGGCCAACGCCAAGGAACGGCTTGTTTTCAAAACTAACATGTGTTTAACATGTAAATATCTTAACAACCTTGGCGAACTCGGTTAGATGCCTCGGTCAAGCTATCCCCGAGGACTAGTTTTGGCTTGAGCCTTGTTTTTAATAAATGTCAGAAGCCTTAACAACTATTTTGGTAAATTACAAATATTTTATGGTTTAAGAAATAAATTGAAAACCTTATGAAATTGGTTGTAATTTGTTGTTTAAACTTGCCTCCATTTTACTCGCCTTTAGATATTTATGATAATGTCTGTTTACTCAGTGAGATTGTAAAATCTCACCCACCTCCTTTCCAAATATTTCAGGCCTGTGGTAGCTTGTAGATACCCGATTTTGTCGAGGATTCCAGTTGACCCCTTTATCACACAGACAGTAGGTTACTATCACCAACACTTGGTGTATTTATGGGCCACTTGTCATTGTAATTATTATTGTACATTATAACTTTGTAAATTATTGTATGTATGAATTTAGTTTACTTCTAAGTTACAAAAGATTACTTACATCTATTTCTATAAATATTGTTTTATATAAAAATGCTATATTTTTGTCTTTTGATTTACTTGAGTCGAAAACGACTGAAAATTGTTTAAAACTTATATATAAGCCTTGCGGGGTTCCGATTGGTATTCCGGGTAATGAGTATCAATCGGGATGTCGCGACAGTTGTCATGGGCCCGAGGGAGGTTCCGGGTCGTGACAGAGAGACTTTCCATGATAGCTTGAGTATTCTTGAAAAGGAGTTCAACTACAAATCCACTAAGGTGAGTAATGAATGAGGATTGATTTTAGATTGTTGATAATGCCTAGTAATTGGAGTTGTGAGTTGTTTTATTATTGAGGTTTGTTTATTTATTTCTAGAGTTACTAGAGTAGAAAGAATAGATAGCCATTTAATGGCAATTAGAAGCTAGTTAGGAATAACTAGTGGAACTTGATTTAGGAAAAAGCTTTTGGAATTATATTAATGCCAATTTGGGTTTGTTGTGATGTTGTGTGTGACAATAGGTTCCAATGAGACCTCACATGTTCACTTGAAGCAATAATCAAGTTAGAGTCAATTAAAGATTCAACAAATATCGGTGAGTGAACTTGCATCAAAGTGTTTTTGGAAAATACATATGTGTTGGGATGAAGTATTTAAATGATTTTACTTGGCTTTTTATTAAATTATGCATGGGAACAAGCCCTTGATAAATTGTCTCTATGTTGTGACATGTGGCTGTTATGGATTCATGTACCATTACATTATGTTGGTATATATATGTATATATATATATATATATATATATATAGGTTGTGTAATGATATTGACCCGGCTATGTGCGAGTAGGAGTGCGCATAAGCCGATGATGACCCGACTATGTGCGAGTGGGAGTGTGTATAAGCCAATGATGACCCAGCCATGTGCTAGTGGGGAGTGCATATGAGCTAATGATGATGGGAGGGTGTGCATGATGATGGATATATATATATATATATATATATATATATATATATATATATATATATATATATACATAGATATGTGTGTTATAGAAAGTTTATGAAAATAATTGTGATTGTGTTGTGTGTTGGTATTGTTAATTGCTCTAAAAATTACTTTTCATTTCAACAAGAAAAGGGCTTTTGATGTAACAAGACCCATTTCACTCAAAATGCTCTGTTTCTGGCTGCAGCGAGATTCATTTTCGCTACAGCGAGAAACTCTCGGGTTTTGGAAGTCACACTGGCCTGATTCTCACTGCAGCGAGAAACTCTTGAGTGCTAATGTAGTACTTTTATTTTGATAAAGATTTTGACCACATTCCCATTTGAACTGGGAAAAGTGGTAAATATAAAAATTGTAGCCCTACCTCTTAGCTTTCTAATGGTTTAAAAATCAGGTCAATTGGACTTCTGTAGTGGGAGATATGATAGAAAAACTGAAATATATACAAACTGAAACTGTTTCTCGCTGAGCGAGAAACTTGCTGCCATGCTTGCTACCTTGCTTGATTTTGACCTATTTTCACCTATTTAACTTCATGGATTGATCATGGATTTTTGCAACACTATGAGGTTATTGATAAAAGTTTGAAATGAGGGTTTTTAGTAAGAAATTAAATCAATTGCATTGTTTTGGAAACAAGTGCATCATGATTTCCAAATTCCTTCTATCGAGTGCGTGTTCCCTTCTTATGTTCACTCACTGAGTTTTATACTCACGTTTTTAAACTTCATGTTTTCAGATTTGGAAGACAATTGGGACCTAGATTGAGTGTCCACATATGCTCGCCCTCTTGATAGGTACTATGGCATCTCAGTAGCTGTACCTTCACCCACGGTCACTCTTGAGTGGCCCTCTTGACCCCTCTATCACACAAACAGTAGGTTACTATCACCAACACTTGGTGTATTTATGGGCCACTTGTCATTATAATTATTATTGTACATTATAACTTTGTAAATTATTGTATGTATGAATTTATTTTACTTCTAAGTTACAAAAGATTACTTACACCTGTTTTTATAAATATTGTTTTATATAAAAATGCTATATTTTTATCTTTTGATTTACTTGAGCTAGAAACGACTGAAAATTGTTTAAAACTGATATATAAGCCTTGCGGGATTCCGATTGGTATTCCGGATAATGAGTATCAATTGGGACATCACGACGGTTGTCATGGGCCTGAGGGAGGTTCCGGGTCGTGACAGAGAGACTTTCCATGATAGCTTGAGTATTCTTGAAAAGGAATTCAACTACAAATCCACTAAGGTGAGTAATGAATGAGGATTGATTTTAGGTTGTTGATAATGCCTAGTAATTGGAGTTATGAGTTGTTTTATTATTAAGGTTTGTTTATTTATTTCTAGAGTTACTAGAGTAGAAAGAATAGAAAGCCATTTAATGGCAATTGGAAGCTAGTTAGGAATAACTAGTGGAACTTGATTTAGGAAAAAGCTTTTGGAATTATATTAATGCCAATTTGGGTTTGTTATGATGTTGTGTGTGACAATAGGTTCCAATGAGACCTCACATGTCCATTTGAAGCAATAATCAAGTTAGAGTTAATTAAAGATTCAACAAATATCGGTGAGTGAACTTGCATCAAAGTGTTTTTGGGAAATACATATGTGTTGGGATAAAGTATTTAAATGATTTTACTTGGATTTTTATTAAATTATGCATGGGAACAAGCCCTTGATAAATTGTCTCTATGTTGTGACATGTGGCTGTTATGGATTCATGTACCATTACATTATGTTGGTATATATATATATATATATATATATATATACATACATAGATATGTGTGTTATAGAAAGTTTATGAAAATAATTGTGATTGTGTTGTGTGTTGGTATTGTTAATTGCTCTAAAAATTACTTTTCATTTCAACAAGAAAAGGGCTTTTGATGTAACAAGACCCATTTCACTCAAAATGCTCTGTTTCTGGCTGCAGCGAGATTCATTTTCGCTACAGCGAGAAACTCTCGGGTTTTGGAAGTCACACTGGCCTGATTCTCACTGCAGCGAGAAACTCTTGAGTGCTAATGTAGTACTTTTATTTTGATAAAGATTTTGACCACATTCCCATTTGAACTGGGAAAAGTGGTAAATATAAAAATTGTAGCCCTACCTCTTAGCTTTCTAATGGTTTAAAAATCAGGTCAATTGGACTTCTGTAGTGGGAGATATGATAGAAAAACTGAAATATATACAAACTGAAACTGTTTCTCGCTGAGCGAGAAACTTGCTGCCATGCTTGCTACCTTGCTTGATTTTGACCTATTTTCACCTATTTAACTTCATGGATTGATCATGGATTTTTGCAACACTATGAGGTTATTGATAAAAGTTTGAAATGAGGGTTTTTAGTAAGAAATTAAATCAATTGCATTGTTTTGGAAACAAGTGCATCATGATTTCCAAATTCCTTCTATCGAGTGCGTGTTCCCTTCTTATGTTCACTCACTGAGTTTTATACTCACGTTTTTAAACTTCATGTTTTCAGATTTGGAAGACAATTGGGACCTAGATTGAGTGTCCACATATGCTCGCCCTCTTGATAGGTACTATGGCATCTCAGTAGCTGTACCTTCACCCACGGTCACTCTTGAGTGGCCCTCTTGACCCCTCTATCACACAAACAGTAGGTTACTATCACCAACACTTGGTGTATTTATGGGCCACTTGTCATTGTAATTATTATTGTACATTATAACTTTGTAAATTATTGTATGTATGAATTTATTTTACTTCTAAGTTACAAAAGATTACTTACACCTGTTTTTATAAATATTGTTTTATATAAAAATGCTATATTTTTATCTTTTGATTTACTTGAGCTAGAAACGACTGAAAATTGTTTAAAACTGATATATAAGCCTTGCGGGATTCCGATTGGTATTCCGGATAATGAGTATCAATTGGGACATCACGACGGTTGTCATGGGCCTGAGGGAGGTTCCGGGTCGTGACAGAGAGACTTTCCATGATAGCTTGAGTATTCTTGAAAAGGAATTCAACTACAAATCCACTAAGGTGAGTAATGAATGAGGATTGATTTTAGGTTGTTGATAATGCCTAGTAATTGGAGTTATGAGTTGTTTTATTATTAAGGTTTGTTTATTTATTTCTAGAGTTACTAGAGTAGAAAGAATAGAAAGCCATTTAATGGCAATTGGAAGCTAGTTAGGAATAACTAGTGGAACTTGATTTAGGAAAAAGCTTTTGGAATTATATTAATGCCAATTTGGGTTTGTTATGATGTTGTGTGTGACAATAGGTTCCAATGAGACCTCACATGTCCATTTGAAGCAATAATCAAGTTAGAGTTAATTAAAGATTCAACAAATATCGGTGAGTGAACTTGCATCAAAGTGTTTTTGGGAAATACATATGTGTTGGGATAAAGTATTTAAATGATTTTACTTGGATTTTTATTAAATTATGCATGGGAACAAGCCCTTGATAAATTGTCTCTATGTTGTGACATGTGGCTGTTATGGATTCATGTACCATTACATTATGTTGGTATATATATATATATATATATATGTTGTGTAATGATATTGACTCGGCTATGTGCGAGTAGGAGTGCGCATAAGCCGATGATGACTCGACTATGTGAGAGTGGGAGTGTGTATAAGCCGATGATGACCCAGCCATGTGCTAGTGGGGAGTGCATATGAGCTGATGATGATGGGAGGGTGTGCATGATGATGGATATATATATATATATATATATATATATACATACATACATAGATATGTGTGTTATAGAAAGTTTATGAAAATAATTGTGATTGTGTTGTGTGTTGGCATTGTTAATTGCTCCAAAAATTACTTTTCATTTCAACAAGAAAAGGGCTTTTAATGTAACAAGACCCATTTCACTCAAAATGCTCTGTTTCTAGTTGCAGCGAGATTCATTTTCTCTACAGCGAGAAACTCTCGGGTTTTGGAGGTCACACTGGCCTGATTCTCACTACAGTGAGAAACTCTCGAGTGCTAGTGCAGTACTTTTATTTTGATGAAGATTTTGACCACATTCCCATATGAATTGGGAAAAGTGTAAATATAAAAATTGTAGCCCTACCTCTTAGCTTTCTAATGGTTTAAAAATCAGGTCAATTGTACTTCTGTAGTGGGAGATATGATAGAAAAACTAAAATATATACAAACTGAGACTGTTTCTCGCTGTAGCGAGAAACTTGCTGCCATGCTTGCTACCTTGCTTGATTTTGACTTATTTTCACCTATTTAACTTCATGGATTGATCATGGGTTTTTGCAACACTATGAGGTTATTGATAAAAGTTTGAAATGAGGGGTTTTTAGTAAGAAATTAAATCAATTGCATTGTTTTTGAAACAAGTGCATCATGATTTCCAAATTCCTTCTATCAAGTGCTTGTTCCCTTCTTATGTTCACTCACTGAGTTTTATACTCACGTTTTTAAACTTCATGTTTTCAGATTTGGAAGACAGTTGGGACCTAGATTGAGTGTCCACGTATGCTCACATTTTTGATAGGTACTATGGCATCTCAGTAGCTGTACCTTCACCCACGGTCACTCCGTTGACAGTCAAGAGTCTTATGCTTGTGTACATGTATAAGTAATGAAGACCACTAAGATTCATGTTAAAAATCAAATATGTATATTTGATTATCGATGCCACTGTAAGGTGTCAAATGAGTGATACTATGTTAACATAATACAAATGTGAATATTGGATTGCTATAAAATGTTACTGAAATATTTTTAGTTCAGAATTTCAATACGTGGTTTTAGAAATGATGGTTAGGAATGATGATCGGGTTTACTAAAAAGGCTTGCTTGGGCTTAGTGGGCTATGCCCATTGGGCCTATGCGCCGATCATGGCCAGATATTTGGGTTGTGACACCCCCATCCCCTTAGTGAGCTTTGTATTAGATACTTATTTGGATTATTATCAGCTGTTTACACTGGATTTTTTTTATTAATTATGATTTGTATTGCATTTTCATATTTTTATATGCATATACGTTTGCTATATGTTTACTTTATCAATAACAGCATCATATAATAATTTTATTATGAACCGAAAAAAAATTAATTTCCCAAAAAAATCGGTTCTGCAATTATTATTGACAGAATTATGGATGGAATTCATCTATTACCAACAGAATTCATCAGTTACTAACGAAATTCATCCTTTACCGATGAAGTTCATTCGCAATATCAATGAATTTGAAGCTATTGTCGACAATTACTACTAGTGAGCTTCAAAGTCGGCTCTATTGGCTATCTGTCAACAAATTCGTCAATAAATACCAAAAAAATTACCAGCATCACTATTCCGTCAGTAAACACCGAAGGATTAAGATCTGTCAATAATGTCATTAACGGAATTCCCCTATTATCGACGATAAATTAACCAACAAATCCAAGCCTTTGTCGACGAAATATTCGATCAATAATTTATAGACGAAATATATTATCACCGACAAATTTGTCATTATTGACCCTAGTATATCTGACCAAAGATTGACGAAAATTTCTGTCGATAATGTAACAAACTAATGGAATCTTAACTATTACCAACAAAATTTTCTGTCGATAATGTCTTGATTTTTCTAGTGTCCTTTAATTTTGTGTTCACCAAAATCACATTCTTTGCAAAAAGAGTTTGAGTGCATTTAGTCTCTAAAATTTTAATTTTCAAATTCTTATTTGCTTATAAAATTGAAATTGCAAAAAAGTTTCAAAATTTCTAATTCACCCTCTCTTGAAAACTCACCACTATTTGAGCTCTAACTCTAACACAATAACAAATATATATTTTTTATATAAATATAATATATATATATAAGATTAAGTTCAATTTTTTGATCGATTTGGCCTGAAAATTTTCCTATCCAAAATTGATCGAATAAACCAATAAAACTAAAATTTTTGGATCGAAAAACCGATTGCACCAATCAAATTGAACCGTTTTACACAAATTTCATTTGGATAGGCTGGGTTATTGGGATCAACCCATATTTGCCAACCCTAGTCACATCAAAAAAAAAAACCCTAGTTACATCAAAGTTCTAATAAAAATTTGTTTTTTTGACTCTTTTTGTTGGCTCAATCAAAAAATAATCAATTGAAATCAATTGAATTCGGTTTGATTTGTTCGATTTCGGTATTAATAGATTAAGAAAGATAATTTATTCAATTATCGTCATTGGTTTTCGATATTGAAAAGGTAGAATCGAATTGATTGAACATACAACTATTAATAATATATAAAATATTATTAATATTTTCAAAAATATATCTCAAAATATCCCTTATTCAAATCAAAATAATTGGTCGAGATAAGTCAATTATTGGTATTTCAATTTTTGATTATAATTCAGACGTTTTTATTATTTCTTGTGAAAATTCAATTAATTCAGTTTTCAAAATTTTAAGATCGAAGGAGCCAAAGACTCATCTTAAATAAATATATTTAGTATATATTTCTTCTTTGTAATGTGTTTTGTTTGGATGGAGTGGAGGGAATGGTCATAGGTTGAAACCGGTAGAGCCCCAAGCACAAAACACCAGAACCCTACAATAGGGGTTTGGTTGTAAAGGCCCTAGACCTTGGTCCGGAGTGCGCCTTGCTATTTTTTGCTGACTAATAAGGAATGTTAGGGACCATCGGATGGTGACACGCTTTACTTTGCTGCTGGTAAAAGGGTTGAATGCCATTGGCAATCTCAAAACCTGCACTTTTCATTTAGAATGTCTCTTATCTGCATTTAACTACAAAAACCTAAGGCTTCATCGACCCATCATATTCAAACAAAACTTACCAATCTTTTATTAATAATGGACAATTTTCATTCATAATGATCTTACAACTTACATAACTTAACCATCTTTTGCTCGGCTTGATTGCAACTCCAATTTGAACAAGGCAAGAAATGGATGATCAAGTTTCAATACCTCAAAGTAAAGAGTCTCTAATCTTCTCCAATCCCAATCTAAGATTAAAAGGATTCATGGCCCAACTGATGTTTGGAAAAGGAAACAGAAAATGCTGAAATAGAAAGGTAATTAAAGAAATTAATTTCTTCTGCTCTTTGTTAAAGTATATAGGGTGCCCATAACATTAAAAAAGGATTAGTATTATTTCTTTGCAAAGATAACGTTTGGTATAAAAAAAAGTGAAATCAGATTTTCTGTGCTCAATTAAATTACATTACAATATTATTTTACAACAAACCAATGTAATGCAAAATTAAAATAATCAAATTATGTTACGCTCTATAATATTATTAAAGATATGTTTACGTTTCAACTTTATTACTTTGTTCAAAACATTTTACAATGTTATAATTTATTTTTTTACATATAGATTTCAAAAAATATCTTTTTATTATTCTCAATACTATCAATAAAATTATCTTAAAAAAATAAAAATACAATATATGACATTAAAATTATTTTTAAAAAATAATATTATATAAAAATTAATAATAAAAAATATAAATATATTATACTTACATTTTAATAAATATATTTTATTTATATATTAAAATATTATAACTGTAATCATATTACTTACAAGCGAATTACCTTTATTCCCGTTCCCTTATATAATCTCAAACGCCAAATGTATGACATAAAAGGCGAAAGTTAAAGTTGACCATTCCGACATATCAGAGGCAATAAATAAACTTCGAGAAGAGACCATACTATACAAGCAAATCAAAATTGTCTGTTTTTTAAGGAGGTTTTAAATATTCTACTACTACTGTTAATAATAGGTGCATAATACAAAAAGATGGGAAAAAGCAAGTCAATTCACCATAATGACCTTTCCAACACACACTTTATTTATCTCTACACTACAGAGGTTAAGAAAAGAGACTAGACCTACTTGCCTCAATGCCTGTTATATTTTCTACAGGCTGCACAAAACCCAAAAGTTTATTTCACCTAGAGCTCCCTTATTCTCTATCATCATCATATTTTATGGCAAACCACTGGTTGCATGGAAGAGTGAAGAGAAAAGGTCAGTATGTCCAGTCCCTAGGCAACCCCATCTCCGCAGGAAGATGATAATAGCAATCCTCCTGCTTGGCAACAGTAACACCAACCCTTTTCATGGAGCTGACTTGACTCTCCTGCAATTGTCTATTTCTCACACCTGCCAAAGAGAATAAGCAAAATTTGAATCTTTTAAAACAACCCATTTAATAGAAATGTTGTAGCTAAAGAAAGGTTTTTCTTAGCAGCTACAGCTAGCAAGGAGATTAAAGTTTCAATAACTCGTGGGCTTTCCCCTCACCAACCTACAATAAATGTTTGGGTAAAATGGAATTCCTCTTTTCCTTTGAAGAACTAATATAGATTCATTCTGTTTGCTTCATTTCATATTAACATATCCATCAATGTACACAAAAAAAATACCCCTCTGTACTCCCTCCCGCTTTCACTTGGTTTTGAACAGCCTAATTTGTCCAGACTGTAAAAAGTAAAATACAGAGACCACATTTCTAGTAAGAATACCTCCTTTTATCTTTCATGCAAAGACCATATAACCATCTATATACCCTTTCATGCCAAAAGTATTTCATAAAACAAAGAAAATGAGAGGAGCTGCCTAGTAAAGAGATGGTACAGAATCAATTTATTACCTTTGCTATTTTGATTATCTGTAAAAAAAATAAAGCAACAAAAACTGCAGAAAACCCTATGCCTAAGTACCAAAAATAAAGAAAAACCAGAACCCGAAATAACAAATATCAGAAACCCTTACTACTGAAAACCAGTTCACCTCCAACGGCGAAGAACAAATGCTTTAACACAATACCAAAAAAAAAAAAGCAAATAAAAAAATTACTTTGTTTCTTCTTGTAATGAAAAGTAGTGCTGGCATTCAGGTCAGTGTTAACAGTGCGGGGATGAAAAACTCCAGTGCCTCCACATTCTCTCACCAAACCACCTCCTAACCCATACTTATTAGTATTAAAACCACTTGCTTGAAATGGAAAAACCCGGTTTTGAATGAGCCGGTTTTGTTGCCTTTGCAGAACCCTAGCCCTTGCTTCAACATAGCTCTCAACCTACAAAGAAAAATAAATGATGACAACCCATTATTTAACATCCCATCATTACTGCAAAAATAGTTAAAGCACTGAAAAGACCGTTCATAACTGTATTGAAACACCAAAACCAAAAGCTTTCACAAAAGGCTTTTCGTACCTGGGCTGGGGTTGGTTTCAAGAACTGAAATTCGTGAACCGGCTTAGTCCCGCCGAGAAATGGACCGGTTCTGAAACCGTATAAGCTTTGACCCCCTTTAAAACCACTGCCATTCATCGAACCGCAACAAACCGGTTCTTTAAGCCTCTGCAAAGAATTAAAACACACACACACACAACGAGAGAAACTAGACGAGGTTACTAACGGGCACAAAGGCATGCAAACCAAGAAACAACAAGTAAGGGGTAAAGAAAACAACCTCAAAGTTGGTAGCTTTAGGTAGCTTTTGCTGATGTTTAGGAAGAGAAAGGGAGGCAAAGCGAGGAGCTAAATCGTCCATGCAAGAGAAAGGGAGATGGTGGGGAAGGAGGGGCTTGAATTTGGAAGGGGCTTCGTTAAGGAAAATATCAGAAGGGAGCCACAGTTCACCATCATCCAAATTTGGAGGAGAGTTTGACAACTCATTTGCCATTGTTTTGGCTTCGTTCTGCAATGCGAATATATAAGAAGAAGAAAGTGAAGCGAATTTCAAGGGTCGGGAGCGGGCTTCCTTTTTGATTTCTAGGAAGAAGAAAAGAGGAGGGCTGGGGTGGGTGGCTCTGCGTTCAAAGTGACGTTACGGGTTCTCTTTAAAAAGGAGAGAGAATGGTTGATAGAGAAAGGGCATATATGTTAGGGCTTGTTTGTATTTTTTGAAATTATATTAAATATGTATATTACACTTAATAATTTTTTCTCTAAAGCTTCTAATCTCATACTTTTTTTGTTCAATTATTTACTTTATATTTAATTATTTAACTTAAAAAAATACATATATATTCCATTCAAAAAATCAAATATGTATTTCTCTTTTTTCAAATAAAAAAATCTTTTATCGATCTTATTGCTAATTCATATATTATCTTATCAGCTCAAAGTTTACTTAAATTAATAAATATGTAGTCCCTACAATGGATGCATCTAATCCAACAATAAGTTGATGGTTGGATTGATGAAATTTTGTTATATACAAAATGTGGTGTTTCAAATTATGAAAATATGAGATTTAAATTAAATTCTGAAAATAATGTGCAATTTACTCAAAGGATAGAATTAAGCAAACTAATTATTTCCTCTTTTAACATTCAAAATTAAAAATAAAATAAAAAACTAAAAATGAGCCCAAACAGGGAATTAGGTTGCTACTGGGATGAAATGACCGTACAGAGGTCACGTGACCAATTCGACACACGCCTAGCGAGTCAGGGCCGTATCGCTCGGTTCCCCTCTCCCTCCACCCCTCAGCCGTTTTGGCTCTGTGCGTTTTATCCATATCTTCCCCCCCACTCCCTCTCCCAACAACCGTGTGCCCACTCTCCACCTTCAACAAACACATGTCCATGTTGACACGTGCCTTACTTGGTGCAGGCTAGTACATGATCTTGCGTACGTGCGAGTGAAAATCGTGGAAAGGCTGAAATCTCGCCAGGGAGAAAATCGAAGCAAGGGGTGCTGATCTGCACTACAAATATTAGTCCGTCGTTTTCATTACACGTGTCGACTCACCATTCACTGGAGAGAGGTTGAGTTACGGTGCGAGCGCTTCCATTTTTTGCTAAGCTTGAGGGTGGGGCCTTTTCACGGAAATGGAAATTATACTGTAGAAACTTGAGAAAGGAAAGCTTCAGAGGCCTGGACGGGTTTTGGGCTTGCCCGCTTGGGTTTCAAGCTGGAATTCAAGATTTTTTTTTTCTCATTGGAAAAATAAATTAATAGTAGTACTTGTTACACAATGAAAAATAAAATAATAGTACTATAATAGATTATACTATAATTATTTCCAATTTTATGTAAATTTTTGTCTTTTATTAATTTTAATTACTTTTTATTATATTAAAGATTATAGTATTCAGATAAAAATACTTATAGTGATAGGATGTCTATGAAATAATTAAATAAAAATAAATAATAAAGCTTTGTTGGGAAAAAATATAGTAAATAAAGAGATGAAAAAAAGGTAATTTTCTAAATTACTTAAAAAATTTAAATAAACTTTTATTTTTTTATTATGTTCAATTTCCTCTTTATATTTTTATTTTGAGTTAAATAAGTTTTTATATTTTTATTGTGAGTCAAATAAATCTTTATAACTAATTATTAACTTAGTCAAAATATCACTTGTCATTCTATTCCACATGATCCTAACGTGACATATTGACATATCATAATAAATGATAATATGACATATTAATATGGTATAATGACATGGTTATATAATACTTTCATACTCCATGTCAACGCCATGTTGTTATAAAATAATAAGTAGTATTTTAAATAATTATAATTAATCAATAATTAATCATAAGGATTTATTTTATTTAAAATAAAGATACAAGAACTTGATTAAACAATGTAAAAGAATAATAACTTATTTAAATATTCTTGAATAATTTGTAAATTTTTTAAAAACTTTATGCCTTTATTATTTTATTATTTGGTAGGATCCATCGCAAAAGAAATGGATAATAACATTTTCCAAAGTGGGATTAATCAGAGAAGAGAGAAGGTAAATGAAAAATATTTTACGTCATTCTTAGACGTAAGACATTTTACATTGATTATTATCATATTTGTAGTTGATCTGTAAAATATTTTATATTCCTAAAAAGTTTCTCATTTTCAAACAAGAGAAAAAGATTAAAAGTTTTTTTCAAAAAAACTTTTCAATCTTACCAAATGCAACCCAAATATAAATAGTTTTTCACAATAGAAATATATCAAAAAGAGGTAGCTATAAAAAAGAATGTGTGAATTTATTGCAGCATGTTTCTCTATTTAAAGAAAAGTAAACGTAGGAATGTATAATCTAAAAGCATAATGAATCCTGCCTACATATCCCTTCTATACATGACATATGTCATTGGTATTTTAACATGTTTAAACTGTATTTCGAGCTTTTAGACATTAACCCAATATAATTTGATAATTTGGATAAAAGGTAAAAGCCTTTTCGAGTTTTTTTAAACACAATGGTGTTTTAGGGGTTTTGCTCTTCTCCTTTCTTTGGAAGCTTATGTTCTCTTCTTCTTTCTTCTTGATCTTTTCTTCATTTTCCCCTCTCTCTTCTACTATTCTTTAGAAACTTCCCGAGCATGTTCTATTCTTTTACTTTTTTCCCGATCTCCCCTCCCTTCTCATTGATGGATTCTACAATTTTGTTCTTCAACATATTGCTTGGGTTTTGGAAAGTGAGTACTTAAGAAACACAAACTCCTTATTGTCTTTGCTGATGATTTTGGAACAGCAGTAAAAGTAGCCAAAAGCCATAGATAAAGAGTATGATGCCATAATGCCAAAAACTGCTCTCAAGAAATGCATCCTCAGTGGTCTTCTTTCTATTATGAACAGACTCAAAGTCTTTTTTTTCGACTTTTTTAAATTTTCTTTAATTAGTTTTATTTTTGCAAGCATGACTAACCTTACCTAGGCTTTTAACTTTAAAATTCTAAAAATGGTTACTCTAAGTTAAAGCGATTAGCTTGCATGACATACACATTGATGTGTAAAGAGTGAAAGAATGGAAAAGAAAGAGAAAGGGCTTTTTCTTTTTACATTACAATCTGTTATAATGTGGAGCACTATTGGGGGTTTTCAAAGCCTCTCAATTTTAAAACTAAGGGAGCTTTGGTCCTTTGTATTTTAAGCTGAGCAAGCCAAAGGAAAAAAGAAAGAAAAAAAACTTTTTTGCACCTTTTTAAAGCTTTATATTAAGACTTTCTCTTTTTTTGATAAACCCTTTTAATTTTTCAGTTCTTAAACCATAAATTAAAATTTGTTCCTTAATCTGCTTTTGCATGTTGATTAGAATATGCATTGTGAAAGTCAGCTCTTTTTGTTTTGTATTTTTGGATAAAGTTTTCAAAGTTTGAGTGTTTGTTATTGGATGAATACTTATATATTACATTTTATGTTGAGCTGAAATTCTATGTTATCTATGTTATGGCCTTTTAATTTTTACAGATTCTTCACCAAATGTTTATGTCAATGCTAAAGGTACTATTTTCTAAAAGTAAATGATCAGTCTCATTTACTTGTTTATAAATTCTTGCTAAGTATTGTTTTTATAATTTGTTTCACTAATCAATTTTATAGTATGTTTTGGATAATATTCAATTCCTTAATTCTATTACAGATCATTTTGTAATGGTTTTTACAATTATCTTCTTTTTTTTTTTCTTGTTACAAGTTTGAAATTTCCTACAATCCTATTGTCTTTCCCCCTTTTTTTTTTTTATCCCTTGCTTATTCTTTGGTGCTTCACCTACACTGACCATTCTTTTTTTTTTTTACTATATTGATCACTAACTTACCCTTTCTTCTCTATTACAAGGTTAATAAAATCAAATTTATATTGGAATTATACGAAATTCACAATAAAACTTATTGTTCTTATTAAAAGTGGTTAGAAGATGTTGATGATACCCGAAGGGAAAGGGTGGAAAAGTGGTTCGAACATTATAATGCTCAAAGGGCAAATGGTGTGGAAAAATGGTTCGAAGAAGAAAAATTCTGTATTGAATGAGATAATTCTCATATCGTAGAAGGGGAGGAAAGGTTGGACTGATGAAGAAAAAGAGTACCATAATTTTCAAGTAAAAAATATCCTCACATTGTCAATTTAATGAAGTAAGTAGCATAATTGATTGGGTTTGTTCACTCTTGGATAAACTTGTGATCTATAATGCACCGTTCTTAGCTATTGTGCTGGATTATATGTGTAGCACAAATTCAGATATGTGGTTTTATACGACGCTTTGATGCTAACCTTATTTCTTATTTCTCCCCTCATTCAAATTTTGATATATTTTATAATGAACACTACTTTTCAAGATATCTTTCATTGTTTCATTTTCTGTTTTCCCCATATTATAAACAGATAGAAATTTATTATTAAATCTACAAAAATAACAATATTAAAAATGATGTAGATGCTATTGTGTATAAATTATTACAAATAACTTCATTTTTGTAGATTGAATAATAACTTCCTTATAAATAAATAACTTCATTTTAATTTTTTTAAACAATTTACAAAAATATCGCTAACTTCAATTTTTCTATTCAATTTCTTATACAATTGTTTATAAAATTTTACACACCTGTTGTATAGCACAAGTCCTTTTCTGTTATGAATGAAATTCTTCATCGTATAAAATATAAGTTTCACATCCGTAAATACCTGTAATTATTTTGAAAATTACATCTCTCTCTCTCTCTCTCTCTCTCTCTCTATGTATATATATGTATAGCTGTTTTTTGTAATATATTAATTAATAAAAACTTTTATTGAAAAGTGAATGAAAAGAAGGATTATTTGACTTTGAAATCATGTTGTGGGAAATCCTAAATTCATTGGTTACTCATTAGCTTATGTTTGGTTCACTAAAAAAAGTAAAAAGAATAATCGCTAGACGTAAGTAATTTTATGAGAGAAAAACAAAAAAAAACAAATTGGTAGTATCTCTTTCTTCTCCCAAAGCTCCAACATATTGAAGTGAATAATTATTTTATTTATATTTTGATATTTTAATTATTTAGTTGCATATATAGAGAAAAAATATATATTTTGTAATATTGATAATTAAAAAATTTATGCCTTTCAAATTATAAAAACTCGTAAAAAACATTTGTAATCTATTATCTGTACATAAAAGTAAAACAATTTTGTATATTTAATATAAATTATATATATGAATTTGCCTTGAAAAATGAGTTTGTTTTGGTTTATTGATGTGCAATTGTACATTAAACTTACAATGTTTCATCAAAGGGAAACATGAATTTTCTTTTTCTTTTTAGTAGAAAGATGTAATTAAAATTAAAAATATACTTCCTCTTTTTAAAAATTAAACTATTCTTCAAATATGACCATGATACCAATAAGCTAGCGGTAACTTATAGCATAATTTGTATTCACTGTGCCAACCTAGTTTTGGAGAAAACGGAATATTCTATTCTAGTTTGTTTCAATTTTCGGTTTCATAAAGTAAACAATTGAAATTATCCGACTAAAATGTAATTTTTATAGTACTTGTTATTTTTTTATAAAAAATATTTATTTTAATTTTTAATTTAAGCAAAAAAGTAAAAATAAAGAGAATGGCGTTTGCACCAACAGCGCTTGCACCAATGGTGCTTTTGCAAAAAAACTCAAATCCTGCCACCCTTGACGATAGATCAAGGAAAAAAGGTAGATTTCGTCCCTTGAATGATGAGATTTCATTATTGAGTGATCAGATGACTATTCATAGCAACCCTTCATTTAAGAAGGTTCTACTTAGCTCTGAAGGAGAAAAGACAAATCCTGATGTCAACTCTGACAATGAGAATGAGTCAATGGATGAAAATGATGCGGACATGGCAGAAGAGGATGCAGATTTTGAATTAGATGACGAAGTACAATTTGGATTGGTCGGTGGCATCCCCTCCATTACCGTTTTCGACCGAATACAAGAAGTTTTGACAAAGAAATGGCAAGAATCTGTCATAGTGTGATTGTCGGGACGGCCATTGTCTTACAAGACTCTATATGAGAAGATCCTGTTATTGTGGAAACCGAAGGGTAACTACAATATCGTAGATCTAGAGGAGAACAGCTACCTGATTTGCTTCCAAAAAAAAGATGACTTTCTAAGAGCATTATTAGACGGGCCTTGGGTGGTCTTAGGACATTATTGAACAGTACATCCTTGGTCACAAACATATTCGAGCAATATGCATAACATTTGAACAGTGGCGACTTGGGTTCGTTTTCTAGGTATGCCACTACATATATACCACAAAACTATCCTTTGAAAAGTTGTTTCTCTAATTGGGAGATTGATCAAAATTGATTACAACACCACTGCTAGTAAATGAGGCAAATTTGCTTGTGTGGCTATTGAGTTGGACCTTTCAAAGCCTTAACTACTGAGCTTATACTTAAATGATAAACTGCAGCGGATAGAGTATGAAGGATTACCTCGAAGCTGCTTCAACTGCGGCATGTACAATCATACTAAAGAGGTTTGCACTAAACAAGCTGTAAGTTCGGCTTTAAAGGAGTTTCCCCAAGAATCCACTCGGGGGATTGAGGCTGAGGAGTCTATATATGGACCTTGGATGATAGCTTCTAGGAGAAAACAAAGAAGAAATGAGTCTCGAAGCAACCAAAGGGTGACGTCCACCATAAACCGGGTTGAACACAAGGGATCCAGATTTAGCATTTTGGATGACATATCTCATGATCCAACCAATGAAGACCAGAATGGTTCACATATTGGGGAAAGACTAAGTGATGAGCGGTCAACAAAACCAACTCCCAATGTCATTGCTAGTCAAAAAAACTTGATAAATACTAGCAACAATGTAATCCAAGGAAACCCTCCTACTAATAAAGCGACTGCTAACATTGACTGTATGGATGCCAATAACAAGGGAAATGAGATTAGGAAGGCCAAAACAAATGATAAATTCAACCAAGAGCTTGATAGTATAATGGATGTGGATCTTTCCAGTGTTATTCAGTTAACTATAACATTAGACCTTTCAAGAAATTCGGTGGTCAGTATTCCAGCTAATCAACTGAAGTCGAGCAGTATAGTATAAGAAAGGCAAACAATACAAATAGCTGAAAGACGGGGTGGTGTGCATTTACAAATACGGTAGGAAAAACCCCCTGATGGAAAAAAAATCATCAAATTGGGTCGTATCTCATTAAAAAAAAAAGCAAGAAGGAAAACATCCAGCTCTTTTGAGCCAAGCAGTCAGGTTGCAGCATTACTGGGAGAGGAGGCCACTCAACTCATAAAGCTTAAGGTTAACACTGGACCAGTGTTAGTTTATGAGGAACCAGCGTATAGTAGAATGCGGCGCCCATGCCAAATAGTGAGAACAGGTCAGTATAACAAGCTTATTTTTTCATGTTCTTATGCTTATTAATTCTCTTTTAATCATGACAGTCAGATTATGCACTTGGAATTGCCAAAGGGCAAGTGATAAAATTCTTCAGAGTGGTGAAGGACTTGGTGAAATCTTATGCAATAAATATGCTAATTTTATTAAAGCCTCGTATAAGTGGGAGATCAACTGATAAAACTATTAAATAGTTAAGATTTGATTACTCATACCATGTCGAGTTTGTGGGTTTCTCAGGGGAAATATAGTGTTTGTGGAAGGAAAATGTGAAACTACAGATTATTAAAAATCATAATCAATGTGTTCATATGACTATTGAAGACAAGCCAAATGCATTTTGGTTTTTCACTGTGGTATATGGTAATCCCTCACCTAATATCAGATGCCAATTATGGGAAGAATTGAGTTCATTCGAAAGCACAGTAACTGGACCTTGGCTCTTAGCTAGCTACTTCAATGCTTTCTTACATAGCCATGAGAAAACTGGGGGCTTTCCATGAGGTAGCAAACCTTGTACTTCTTTTCAACATTTTATTAATAAGGTTGGCTTGCTCGATCTTGGTTATAAGGGGCCTAAATTTACCTAGACACAGGGGTTAGTGTCTGAAAGGCTAGATAGAGGCTTATGTAACCCGAAATGGAGACTCAAATACCTAGAAGCATCCATCCATCATTTGCCAAGGATCAGCTTTGACCACAGTCCGCTATTAGTTAAACTTCATGACATTCATTCCCCTATTTCAAATTGTTCTTTTCGATTTCAAACTGCTTGGTTAACTCACAGAGACTTCAAAAGCTTTGTTGAAAGGACTTGGGATGGTTCATCAAGGGTATAGCGTGCAATGACCATGTTTGCAACTAAAGCCAAAGAGTGGAACAAAACAGTTTTTGGAAACATATTCTTTCGTAAAAGGGGCTCTTGGCACGTTTGAATGGGATCAAAAAGTCGCTTGAAACTAGACGATCCACTTTCCTTATTCAATTAGAGGGAGAGTTGCGACTAAAATATGAAACTATCCTATGACAAGAAGAACTATTCTGGTTGCAGCAAGCCAAATCAAAATGGATTAATTTTGGTGATAGATATACCAGCTATTTTCACATCAGGCAACCCAAAAGGAGAAATAAGCTCAAGATAAGTAAACTTCGACTACCTACCGGAGAATGGTGAGATGATCAAAAACTTTTACAGCACCAAGCTATTAATTTTTTCAAGCTTTTGTATTCTAAAGAAAATAACACCCTTCCTCTTTTCCCTATGAGAGGAGCTTTTCCCAAGTTAGATGACTCAGCATTGAACAATCTTACAAAACCAGTGGAGGAGAATGAAGTTAAAGAGGCTTTGTTTGAAATGAAACCTTTAAAAGCACCAGGTATTGATGGTTTTCCAGCCCTTTTCTTTCACTCTCAATGGCAAGTGGTGGGCAAAGACATAGTGCAATTTGTGAAAGACGTCTTCGAAGGAGCAGAAATTAGTCCATAACTATGTAAATCTCTGATAGTCCTAATTCTCAAGATTAAGGATCCAGAGTTCATTAATCAATTTAGACCTATCAGTCTTCTTCTTGTGGTTTTTAAAGTGTTGATAAAAGTTGTTACTAATAGACTTAAACCTCTCATGAGTTCTCTTACCTTAGAGAATCAATCCAGTTTTATCCTTGGGAGGCAAATAATTGATAACATCATCATAACACAAGAGGTAATCGACTCTTTTAGGAGAAAATAGGGATGCGTGGGGTGGATGATTATCAAAATTGACCTAGAAAAAGCTTATGATAGACTACGTTGGGAGTTCATCTATGACACTCTAGTTGATGCCAATATCCCATCTCAAATAATATATCTGTTGGTTCATAGTTGGGTCAATAGTACATCTCAAATTCTGTGGAACGGGGAAATCTTTGAAGCATTTACTGCATCTAGGGGAGTCCGCCTAGGATATCCTTTATCTCCATATCTCTTCGTACTTTGCATGGAATGTCTATCACATGGAATTAATGCTGCAATTTCTAATGGCTTATGGTGACCGATTAAGTTAAGTAGAAATAGCCCACCACTCTCTCATTTATTTTTTGCTGACGACTTTGTACTCTTTGCAGAAGCCTTAGTCCAGCAAATGGAGGTTATTAAGGGAGTCTTGGATGACTTTTGCATCTGTTCAGGAAAAAAAGTCAATGCTGAAAAATCTTCCTTCTACTACTCCAGCAATGTACCAACATCTATCATTATGGATATTGGTGAATGTTCAGGTTACTTTCATACAGAAAATTTGGGCAAATATCCGGGCGTCCCTCTTATATACAAATGAAAGAATGCAAACCTCTTCACTTACTTGGAAGAGAAAATCACAAGCAAGCTTAGTCGATGGAAAGCGGCCTCCCTCTCCTTTGCAAGTAGACTAACGCTAGTTAAGTCTGTGTTAATGTCTACACCATATTACGTCATGTAGACAGTGGTAATTCCATCCAAGACCTACAAGAAAATTAAAGCTCATTGTAAGGCCTTCCTATGAGGTGGATCAATAAATGCCAAAAAGATTCATTTGATAAATTGGAACAACCTTTGTTGTCCAAAAGAAGAAGGTGGTATAGGCATTAAAAACTTAAAGTTAATGAATCAAGCCTTTATATGGAAGGCATGCTGAAGACTGGTCACGAATCCATATGCTTTATGAGCCAAAATCTTGCATTCCAAATATGGCATGGGAAGCTCATGCTTGCCAGATAATATTCACAAACCTGGTGCTTCTACTTTTTGGACTGCTATTACCCAAAGCTGGCCACAATTTAAACCAAACATTAAATGGGCAATGGGCAACGAAATTTCAATACGCTTATGGACTGATCAGTGGCTTGATGATATTATACTAGTTAATGTAGCAAAATCTATTGGCATAGAAATCATTGATGAAAGCAGTGTCAAAGAGTATGTCACAACTGAAGGAGAGTGGGATTTGGATAGGGTGGTAAATTTAATCCCACCTAAAGTATGTAATCGCTTGCATGAAACGATTCCCCCTACCAATAATGTGGAGCAAGATAAACCTTTTTGGGCATATACTCCGTCTGGCATATTTACTATGTCATCTGCCTACAAGGTTTTACGAGGCTTGTCTCTTTCAAATACAAGTCTAGACAATAAGATATGGAAACTAATTAGGAGCTAGTGTGGCCCAGAACGTATCAAGGCATTTCTTTTTCTTTGTTCTTACAAAAAATTCTAACAAATCAAGAAAGAGTGCATAGAAAACTTGTCATTGATCCGAGATGTCCAACATGCCAAGCTGATAAAGAATCTATCTTGCACCGCCTTAAAGATTGTCCCGTTACAATCGCTGTCTTGTTTAGACTTCTCCCACAGAATCATCAAGTACTTTCAATACTCACTCCTTGAATGATTGGTTATTTAACAACCTCAATAATAGTAGTAAATTAATTTATGATGCACTTTGGAATCGCATGTTGGCTGATATGGAAATGGAAAATTCATTTGTATTTGAGTGTATACAAAAGGCCACAGAAAGTCGTTTGTGCAGAATTTAAGGTTTAGTTGTCACAGCCCAAAAATCGGGTCATGACCAGCTCATGGGCCCAATGGGTATAGCCCACTAAGCCCAAGCAAGCCTCTTTATATAATTGGGGTCCATTATTTCATCAATCATACATCACCATTTCTAAACCATAATTCTTAACTATACGTATTCCGGTAATGAAACATAGCAACCAAATAGTTATATTTGTAATATCCCAAAGTATTGTCATTCATTGCCATCTCATAATGGCATCATAAATCAGAATATACATATATCGTTTGCAAAATGATCTTATCACTTCACATCTAATGTACATATGCACATGCAAAAGACTTCTGATGACCAACGAAGTGACTTTGGATGGGGGATACGGCTATTGAATGCCATGATACCTACTAAGGGTGAACACCAGTGGACCCCTCAATCTACGTTCCAATTACCTCTAGATCTGAAAACATGAAGTTAAAAAAGAGTGAGTATAAACTCAGTGAGTGAACATAAGAAGGGAACAAGCAAACGATATAAAGAGATTTTGAAAACATAATGCACTTTAGTTACAAACAATGCAATTTAGTTTAATTTCTTGTAAAGCCTCTTAATTCAACCCTTGATTATTTAATTCCTTAGCATTGACAATCCATGATATATATAAGCATATACACCACCACCGCCTCACCCAGCTCATGTGCACTCCCACACTGCACATAGCAAAAGTCACCATATGCATCCCTCACATCGTGCACAGTTAATACCATCGTGTGCATCCCCCACATATCTCGCACAGACAATATCATCATCCACACTCTCGCACCCAGTCATCACCTGCATGTGTTTCCCCACATCGCACACATGCATGGCTATATTTATTACACAATATCACCTCTCAATGCACAACACATATATGTTTATATCAACATAATAAAGGAGTACATGGATTCATCACAGTCACATTTCACAACACAACACAAAAAAAAAAAACGTTTCATCAAGGGCTTGTTCCTGTGTGCATTCTGAAAAAAAATCAATTAAAATATTTCAAGTGATTCATTCAAACATATATACATTTACCCAAAACATTTTAATACAAGTTCACTCACTTGTTTTTGTTAATGCTTTTGGATTGACTCCAACTTCGACTAATGCTCCGAGTGAAAGTGTGGGGCCTCGTTGGAACCTATCACACACAATAATATCACAACTAACTCAATTTATATAAATGTTACTCCAAAAGCTATTTTCTAATTCAAACTTTACTGGTTATTCATAACTAACTTCCAATTACCATTTGACTGGCTATCTATTCTCCCTACTCTGGTAACACTAGAAATAAATAAACAAACCTCAAAAAAATAAAATAACTCACAACTCCAATTACTAGCCATCATCAACAACCTAAAATCAATCTTAATTCATTACTCACCTTGGTAGATTTGTAGTTGAATTCTTTCTCAAGAATTCTCAAGCTATTATGGACAATCTCTCTCTCTCTCTCTCTCTCTCTCTCTCTCTCTCTCTCTCTCTCTCTCTAAAATGTCCAAGTAGTGAGAGAAAGTATTGAGAAAAGACTTTTGAGGGTTCTTGAAGTGTAAAAGTGAAAGAGCATGAAAAATCCTATGACAAGATATAAAAAAACATAAGTTTTGGGGTTACCATGAGAAAATTTATGGAAGTGTCAAAGCAAGTTTCCATGGAAGATGAGAAAACGTGAGAAGGGGAGAAAAGATGGAAAGAAGAAAAAGAAGCTGCTAGAAATTATATATTTATATCTTAAGTTTATCCAAATTTTACTTAATTTACAAAAATGCCCTTAACAAGGTGGCTTTATCTTCCTCTTATTCTTTATGCAATTTTTTTACTCTTTTGACACTAAAACAAAGTTCATAATAGTCTAGAAATACTTGGGTTCACGAAAACTCAAAAATTTCGGCTTGATATGAAAAATGACCATTTTACCCCTACTATGAAAATTATCATTATTTTTATTTTCTTCATTTATTTATCATTATATACATCATTCATTTATTCCTTAGGCCTACTTAGGCCTTAATAATATTAGGAAACCTACTTTTAGGAGCTCACCAAGAAAATGATGAAATTACTTCTAGTCTGTACTCTTACGTCTATTTCTAACTACGTGTCTATAAAGGTCGAGGTCTCACATTAGTACTCGATGTTATGGCTGCTATCACAACCCCCATTCTAGTCAGTAGAGAAATACCAAATGGCTAGACAAATTGCATGAAAGGTTGGCAACCCCCAGCAACAAATTTTGTTGCATTAAATGTTGATGGTGTTTCACGGCCATCTCTCAACAGAGCAGCTGCAGGAGGGGTGTTAAGAGACGCTCATGGTAATTGGATCACAGGTTTCTTTCTTCAGTTGGAATTATGCTCAGCCTATAAGGTTGAGCTATAGAGCATTTTAAAAGGTCTAACAGTAGCTTAAGAGTCTGGGCATAGAAGGATTGACTTGCAAATTGACAATAGCACAGCTGTGAAAGTTATAAATCTAGCATCAATAGTCATCAACCATAATTATGATTTAATTCAGGCGATTAAGAGATTGCTTTTTAAACAGTGAGTTGTAGAAATTAGACACGTCTTTCATGAAGGAAACATGATCGCAGATCGTATGGCGAACATGGGGATAACACAAGAGGGTAGTTTTATGTTATTTGATGTTCCTCCTCCAGAGATTAATTCTTTGCTATTAGATGATGTAGCTGATCTTCACTTATCAAGTTAATAAAATTCTTCTCATTTATAAAAAAAAAAAGTAAAAATAATATTTCAAAGATTCAAAATGTTTGATTTTTAAAATTGAGCAACTTCAATAAATAAAATCAAACCAAGTTTGGGCAATTCTGAAAAAAATTGGATTCTTCTTCAATTCGATTTTTGAAAAATAAAAATATAATAAAATAATCAAAAATAATTTTCACGAATGGTATGCGATCTTAAATCTAGTACCTAAAAACTTATAACCAAGGTTGGATCAAATTGGAAGACTTGAGTGTGAAACTCAACCATTGAACACCTCTAAAAATATTTTAATTTTAATGAAATCACAAATATCTTATAGAAAAGTAAATGGTGGTGGCATTTGCATGTAAAAAATTGGTGTAAGATTCATCCTAGAAAGGTAATGCCAATGCTTGGGCCTCAACTTTGTCTCACGAATTTAAAATTTAGAATGAGAGGTACCTAAAGATCCCTACCAAATTTGATACCAAGGGAGAAACATAAAATGAAAATCCCAATAGAGTTATCCATTGATTTCCAAAAGGGAGTGTCCGTACCATACATACACAAATAAAGCAAAACAAGAAAACTTACTTAACTATAATTAAATTCCCAACTTTTTCCCATTGCCGCTTGCTTGGGTTGGGAACACAAAGTCGTCAAACTCCTATATTCCTTATCAAGTAAAAAAACCAAAGCTCCTTCATCCTGCAATTTTTTTTTTTAAAAGCAATCAATTTTCAAACCATGACCAAACAGTCCACCCAACGTGCCTAAAAATATTTCTTCATCTTTCAATTCAACCCCTCTTTCACCAGGGGCTCACCAAAGAAAAGAAAAAACATTGTTATCCAATCCTTTCATTTCTTCACTTTTCAACCACTATACATAAAATTAACCGGGACCTTTTCCGGGTCGGGCAATCGGACCTGCATGTGACCGGAACCCGAATGTAACAGCGTCGTAAACGCACCAATGAAACCCAGGAGCTCTTCCCACAACCTTAGCATCCTCGCACTCTTCACAAACAGAGCTTTTCGATTCCCTTTCAAATTTCGAATTCACCCTTCCCAAATTCACCAAATACCTCTCTTTCTCCATCTGCAAATCCCTTACCCTCCTCTCAAATTCATCCAATCCCGTAAATACCCTCGCGTCCATCAAATTATTACCTCCACCACCGCCTCGCCTCAACAACATAACGTTCGTCGGCAGTTCCTTCTTCATCGCCGCCGCTGGAAAAGACGGTTCCTCGTTCTTTCCCTTTCTTGTCCCCGACCGCCACGATCTTTTCAATACGACGAGGAAGAAACAGTCCTTTCCGCGAGAAACCGCCGAGAAATTGACTTTCCCGGTGATAGGGACACGGTTGTGCGAGTTGTTGCCGTCGGCGATGTAGACGGAGAATTGATGAGGTGAGATTCCGATCATACGGCTAAGAATCGACTGGAAAGCCTTGAAATCCATAGCGGGATGAATAACGACGTTTCCTATACCGGTTTCGCACTCTCCGTCGAAGAAAACGACCGGAAAGGGAACTCCTCCCCCCCGACCTGCGGCCTCCACCATGTTTATGGTGTCAGCTTTCAGCAGAATGAATTTAGATGAAAAGAAATGAAAAGGAAACCGAAAGCAAAGTGTTAAGAGAAGGAGAAAGGGTTTTAATATTAAAAGAGGGGGTTTAAGGGCGGGGATACCAAACAGTAATTTCAGAAAGGCGGTGAGGGTAATTTTGGAAAAGAAAAAAGTGGAAGAAAGGGGAAGCTGGGAAGGTGTGTCGGGGAGTTTTGTATGATATTAAAGAGAGGGAGAAACTTGGGGCTCAAGGAAAAGAGAGTTGGGTTTGGGATTGGGTTTTCGGCGTGGAGAGACTGGACAGGGTCAGACTTGTCAAAACGACGCAGTAAAATGGCAGGGTGTGAACTGGTGGGAAATTCGGTGTTTTATAGGACTGAGAGACGAAACTGCCCTTGTAAGTTGGGTAAATTTTCCGGGGTGCCACTGTTCTATCATCTGCTGCAAGCACCATTGACAAATAGCTCGGCTTCGTTGTCCGTCGAAAGTCCTCCCGACGGGTATAGGAAAAATGTCGGAATTTGTCTTCTCAATCCTTCTAAAAAGGTCTCCTCTTTATCTCTAATTTTCTCGATGGTTAATTTCAATTTGATGTTTTTGCTTTTTGAGAGTCTTTTCTATTTGGATTTTTAGATATTTACGGCGTCGAGGATACATATCCCTAACACCTGGCAAATGCCTCAGGTATTTGGCTTCTTTTTCAGAAATTTTTGGGTTTATCTTGTTGGATAGGATTTCATTGGTTGATTTTTTTTTTTTTGCCTTTCTTTTTTATTTTTGTTCATCATTACCCAACTGGGTTCTGCAGTTTAAATTTGAACTTAGTTCCTGCATTTTTCAACCGTGGTAATTTGATTTTCGTTTTCATGTTAGATTTAGTAAGGTAGAACTGGTGTTGTAATGGTCTGCATATTTGTTGGCACTGGCAGCTGCCCAGTCAACAAATCTGAAATCCTCAGACTTTAGTGCAGAGAAACAAGAAAGTAATCTATTGGTTTCAGTACAGTCATGTCGGTTACTAACAAGGAATGCTGTGTGCCAAATAGTTTGGGAATCATTCATGGATTCTTCTTTGGAGCTGAGAGCAAATGCTTCCGGTGTCAGTGTCCCTTAAAACAACTATGGAGTATCTAAGCATGGTTTTAGGGACTTCAATGAAAGCGTCCAGAAGCACACTTTTGACCTTAGTTGTCATAAGATTGGTGAAAACTTAATTTTCTTCTTCTGAAGTTATTTTAGGTGGACCTGGAATCTTTGATGAATATAAATAAAATGGAATAAGATAGAATTGTAGTTTATCTTAAGGCATGTGTAGGCTATGCTACATGTCACTATCAGTACTGTTCTCTTCACCCTGGGACTGTTGGAGTTCTGTAGCATGACCATTTTTTAGTGTCATTGGCTTCTCCATCTTTGGATCCGATAGACTTTGTCACATGCTTATGCTAATTGTCGTGAGTTTGTGTTGTGCAGGGTGGTGCTAATAATGGCGAAGATCTTAGAAAAGCAGCCATGAGGGAACTGAGAGAAGAAACTGGTGTTACATCCGCTGAATTTGTTGCAGAGGCATGTTTCAAGACTTTTTGCATTGATATACATCTCTGTTACTATATAACATCTCAAATGATGAAACAATTACTCTGTTACATAGTTATTGAAAGTTATTGAACTGATTTCTGACATTCAACGTACAGGCACCTTATTGGCTGACTTATGATTTCCCAATCAAAGTAAAAAGTAAGCTTAATCGTAGATGGGGTACAAAGTATAGAGGTCAAGCACAGAAGTGGTAAGGATACCATCTGTACTATAGACAACTAGACTGATGCATCAGATATATTGAACATCATTGTATTACTTTCATCAACTACGGCTGTGTCATTCAACTGACTTAAAGTTTGATTGCTCATGTTGACATCTGCCTAATGCTTTGGCTTCGATTATTGTTTGTTAATTTTTACTATGAACTGTGAGATAATTAGTTGCTTTGTGTCATGCACTGCTTATAGTTAGAATCAACTCTAAGTCAAATTACATTCTTGTGTATTTTTCATTAACTTTTGGGTGCAATGTGCTATCCTTGTTTACCTTTCTTCTGGCTTTTTCCACATCTTGATCGCCTTTGCTTGTTAGTCAGGATTTACCTTTCTTATCCATATGACACATGAAAGGTAAGCACTGAAGCAACTAACCTCCCATCTTGCTCCCTTGTAACTTGCAGTAAGCACAGTTCAGTTTTTGTTGTAAATTTTTTAATGTAGAGTTGGTTAGCCATCCTATTCAAACTCCAATCTTTCTTTGAATTTATTTAGTAACCTTCAAATTTTTGAAATCTGATTAAAATCCATGCTTTATTTTGGACTTTCTTTGATGCTCCTGAGGCAGGTTTCTTTTTAAGTTCACCGGAAATGAAGAAGAGATCAATCTTTTGGGTGATGGTTCCGAGAAGCCAGAGTTTAAAGAGTGGTCATGGAGGTTACCAGAACAAGTTGTGGAGCTTGTGAGTAGCCCTTGTTGCCTGATACTTTATATATGGTTTTTATAAAACCCATATTATTGGGAATCTGGTATTTATCATTGAGTAATGCTTCAAAAACCATACTTGAGCAGGCTGTGGATTTCAAGAAACCAGTGTATGAACAAGTTCTGGAAGTATTCAGCCCCTACTTATTATTGGATACAGATGAAGAGCAGTCAACAGTAAAAGAAGCTAATTGGGGAGAAGTAGGTCAGTGAAGTAAAGGAGTTGACTTTTTTACAGGGTCAAGCATCATAATTTTGCCAATAATGTCGGAAACTTTTGTGATCAACCTGATGCAATTGAATGAAAGTTTCTTATAGAATGAAACCAGATTTTTTTGTTCACGGGGCAATCGTTACTGTCTCTCTCTTTTTAGGTACCATGTTTTTGACTGTGGAGGATATTCAAGATTCATGATCATTGTCTTGAAATAGGAATTGAGTTGGTATCTTACCTTTTCTTGGTACATCTCTCTCCCTTTCTCTCCTCTCACTAGACTTTTAGGGAAAGGTGAGCATTTGATCGGTCCAGTTGATTTAGTTTGAAAATTTTAAAAACCGAACTACCCTGGGAGAAGAAAGAACCAAGGGAAGTATATGGGAGAATTAAAATAACCAA